>NC_033644.1:4383785-4445633 GCF_001540865.1 Ananas comosus | reverse complement strand
TTTGTTTTACCCTCAATTTGGTTTGTACGCGGTCAATTTCACGTCAGGACTTCAATCCTGCAAAAGTGCATTACCGGGGTCAGTTTTCCATCTAACCCGTTTTCTATACAATTCAACTTAGTTTCGATCTTTTCTTTCCATTTCTCCCTTTTCCTCATTTTTCATTTGTATTCTTTCTTTTCTTCCTTTCTTTCTTTTCTTTTCTTTCCTACTGCTGCTACTAGCTGCAGCTGCTGCTGCTGCGCTGCTACTGCTGCTGCTTGCACTGCTGCTGCTGCTGACAGCAGCTGCCACTGCTGACAGCAGCTGCCACTGCTGCCACTGCTAAGCTGCTGCTAAGTAGCTGCTTTAGCTGCTGCTGCAGCTCCTGCTGAGCTGCTGCTGCTGCTGCTGCTAATATTGGTGCCACTGCTGCTGCTGCTGCTGGCGCACGCTGCTGCTGGCAGCAGCTGCTGCTACTCATGCTACTGCTGCTGCTGCTGTTCCTGCTCACAGCAGCAGCAAGGGCTGCTGCTGCTGCTGATTGCTCTAGCTTGCAGCTCAAGGGCTGCTGCTGCTGCTGATTGCCCTAGCTTGCAGCTCAAGGGCTGCTGCTGCTGCTGATTGCCCTAGCTTGCAGCAGCAGCAAGAGCTGCTGCTGGTGCTACTCCTGCTGCCAAGCTGCTGCTACTACTAGTAGCAGAGAGAGAGGGGTGAGAGGGAGGGATATAAATTTTACCTTTTTTTTTTCTTTTTCTTCTTCTCTTTCTCCTTTCTCTTCTTCTTCCCTTTCTCCTTCTTTTCTCCTTCTCTTTCTCTCTCTCTCTACGTATGGAACCAGAGGGGGATAAGGATGGCTGAGGGCTCCTGGCTGGCAGGTTTAGTGGAAATCCACTCAGCCATGTGTAATTACCAAGTTGCCCCTCGACTTAATTTCGTTTAGTCGCACGGATTAGATACCTTTCGCATGCTCTTCTAAAAGTCCATTTGAGCTCAAATTTGACAGGCATGTTCGGTTTTACTTAACAGATCCAAAGAAATTTTAACATTTCAGTTCCGACCCCATTTGGTCACTGCGAACTGTACCGAACTGCAATCTTGATCGGATAGCTTTCAGACTCAATTTCTCTCTCTACGGGTGTCCGAATAATCTGAAACTTCAAATCTAGCCTCATGAACATATTCCTGACATATCCTCCAATTTTCATAATTTTCTGACACTGTGCATTTTCTGCTAATTTCTCAGTCCCATTCTTTACAGAAAATTCCAATTCTTCTGTTTTCGCTCCGATTCCAACACGAGTCATTCCAGACTTATATCTTACACCCTTAAGTCCAATCAAATGGTATCTCACACCATTTTATATTACTTTGCTCACTTTAATTCTCTTAATCAAAGTTAGCGTCGGAATCTGACAATTTTCTTTACTTTTCGTTTCGTGCCCAATTTGTGCCGAAACACTTATTTATCTCCAGAATTCATTCTCACGCGACCAAAATCACTCGGGAAGGATGTCCAACTAGCTCCATCCTCACTTTGATCTAGGGAATCAAAGTTGACATCGCAACTCCAAGATACCATATATTACAACACCCCTTCTATCTCACTGCTAGATATAGCATCATGTCTCGCATATCCGGATACGGATAATCATAAAATGCAGTAGCTCCACTCATCAGCTAACTGTCTCAACTTGTTTTTAAACCCATTGAATCTGGCAACAGTTGGGTGCCGTCGCCGGAACATACTATTTTGTCTAAGCCATTCCCCTCGACAATTCTTGGATTACAGTCCTAGATAATCCCGTCGTAAGCTTCAGCCAATCTTCGGCGCAGATCTCACAAATTCCAGGGCAATATTTCCTCATATTTGTCGAATGAACTAGTCTCACTTCAATGAATCTATCAATTAGCCCACATCTCTTGGCACAATTTAAATCCAATGTAATCTTACAATCCACAATGAATACACACAGTGCTAAAGTCGTCAGCATCATGGCAGATCAATAAAAGAAACTCTCTAATCCTACTTACCTCTGCTACCAGTGTTATTCGTAATTGCTATGAGTTCAGATTATCCATGTACTCTAGCGATCAAAGACTGTTGTTACTTCCAAGAAACAGCCGCTCTCCTAGAGAAAAATCAAATCCCAGTAGTCGACTTATATCAGCTTGTATATAATCACAATTGCCTCACATATCCTCAATACTGGAGGGAAACACCACTGTAATTTAAATCCTAGACATCAGTTCCTTTAAGGTATCTCAAACATTCTAGAGCATTCCAATCTCTATTGTGGATTATGGGTATATCTTCTCAATCTGTCACACATAATCAAATCAGTCTAGTATAGTCCTACTAGATATCCCAGAGATCTATAGTATCTGGGCAATATCAATCTGACCGAGTGGACACTCTATTCTTTTTAAGGTTACACTAGCATTATGAAGTTTACTACATCTAACCATCAAAGTATCCAATTCTTCAGTAATTTCACTATATGATTGGACCTTCATAACAACAACTTTGATATTTCTAATAATTTTCATGTGAGATACATCTGCTTGCCCAAATTCCTTGCAATTCAAAATATCTCATTCAATAATTGCTCACATCATTATCACATCATATTAGTACGAAAACAATGAAAAATATCATCACGACAAACCAAAGAGTTACAATCTGTCGTTATATTTTCCTTGAATATCACATTCACAACATGTTACATGCAAAACTGATTAAAACTAAAGAATAAATTCAAGTGCCACTGCTATGACTTGCTGATCCATATAAGATTCTGTTAATTTGTTGCACCACTTATTTATGACCAGAAACTACAAAAACCTTCAGTGCTATCATATATATTTCTCATCTAAGTCACCACATTCAGAAATGGTCTTAACATCCATTTGAGAACAATTTTCAAATTCATGACATAAGTCAGCTATCAATATTTTATTGAGTCTAATTCTAGCAACAGTGGTATACACATACAAAATAATTCTACATGACTTCTGTCAAAACCTTGTGCTACTCGTCTAAGCCTTATTATTTTAGCAGAACCATCGGATCTAAACTCTTCTTAAAGATCATCTACACGCCTCCATGTTTACATCCTTGAGGTAAATCAGTTAACTCCAAGTATTTAATTCTGTAGATTGGGACTGGCATCTCAAGATTATAGCCTCTTTTCGTCAAAATGAGTGCATCTACAGACTTCATAGCTTGTGTCATAGTAACAGATGGAGTGTCTTTCAACTAGTAGACACAAAAAGCATTCTCCAAATTTTTCTAATTCTAGGACGCTACTTCTCCGTCTAGTTCAACCTCTTTGTTTTACTGACTCTAGTCACTAGAAGCTACTACAAGCCTCAACTAGAGAAGCTCTAATCTACATTGGTCCTAAAAAGGAAAATTTCTCAAGTACAATCTGCATCTGTTGCTTCATAATGTGTTTGTTAGAAATCTCACTAATCTCAGAGTTGCACTCACTGAGGAAATCTGTTGGTATTGATACAATGCATAACAATATAAAAACTGTTATCTACAGTTTTAGTTCAATCTTCCTTCTTTATTCTCAAGGTATCTTAACTTTACTAGCACTCCGACACTTTAAAATAATTCAAATTAGCTTCTACCTATTCCAAAATCATAGGAGACAGTATTAGAAACTCTTGTGGGCATTCTATTTATAATCAACATCAGCAGAAGTCAAAGCTTCCCCCCGACAAGTTCTCGGGGGATGCACTTGAACTAATAATTATGCGAGAGTCCCCAATCCTTAAAGTTCTAATTCTTCGTTCAGCAAGCTCCTATTAGATCTGAGGTGTAAAGGTGCAGTACTTGATGTACAACTTCAAATCTGACAGCGAAACAGTCATCCTCAATGAAGTATCTTCACACTCTCGATTCAGATCTTAAAATCTTGATTTCTAATCTAATGTTTTTCCACTAGCTTATAAATTAGAATCTGTCTTAAAACCTCATCTTTTGTCTTGATCAAATAAACATAACATATATGAATGACATCTATAAACACAAAATATTATTTTCTCACCTTATAGGTCCTAACTCATCACAAAACATACTATGCACAGTTCTAAAGATCACACATCTCTATCCCTGAATGTTAAAAGATTTTTGTAGACTCCCTTAACTTGCACACAATATCGCATCTCACATCTCGACAGGAATTTATTAGAACAAATCAAATGCATTAAATCTTATTTAATAATTTATAATTTACATTCCAAATCTTTTCCATGCCAAACATTCAGTAGAATCAACATTCAATATAATGAGCTTTTCATTAATAAGAGGAAAGAACAGATAGTTTAAGCCACAGACCGTGGCACACTTAAAATCCCATTCCTACAAATACTTCCTTTGAATACTACTCTATTACATTCAAACCACACCCACCCCCAGACTAACTGTAAAAGGCGGCTGAACAGAAAAGGAACACTAATCCAGATTCTTCCTATACGGAACATATGGACCCGTGTAAGGTTAGGGTTTCCAGGAGTCAGTTTCAAATCTATCGCTAGTCCAAGCACTGCAAGAATGAGGCTGCATCCGCATGTTCACCGCGATCCTTACATAGTCTGATAGTGGAAAACCCAGAGTGATCAGCAGCAAGCATGGAATGTTGCCCCAGTATCTTCACGTCAATCAAAGAACTATAACAAGGTTTACTTCAGCTAAACCTAGATCCTAACCTGATAGTGGAGTCAGAAGGTCAAGGCCCTAGAATCAAACATATTCATCTGGCGCTCAGGTGTATTCGTTCTTCCGTTCTTCCTATTGCATAAGGCCCGATCTTGCGAAAATAGCAAATCCTTCGGCAAATGGTTGGTCTCCTGGCACACAATCAATACGCAGAGTCCTCCACTCTCCATCAGGTTAGGCTTCTATAAAATTGGCATAAACTTTCTATAGATGGGAAAGTTCTTCTAATGTTTTATGAGGCGAAAGTTTCTCACCTTATTTTTAGAATTTTCTAACGGACTTAGTTGGCTTGTGATTGGCTCACTAGGCTTTGCTCCTAACCCGGTCACTCCTCTATCCTAATAGAACTAGGACATAATTCAGGAAAGCTCCCTTTGATTATGATTTAAATCAATTTGCATGGTTCGACCAAGAGGTGCAAACTTATCAATAAGGGTGGCTCTAAAAGCTCTTCATCAAGATTTACCCATTTAGATCTAAGGTTTGCTCAATTTATTATACTAAAATATGAAGCGTCTGAATAGACTTATACCAACCAATTTACACTTTAATTAAATCTGCAGGCTTGTATGCCTCTTCTGGGTAGGGACTCAACCTGACCATACGAGTGTTGATCTTTCTCTAAAGATCCAAAGTTCCCTAGCTTTTGCATACAATATATATATATCAAATCAGTTTAGCAGATAGGGTACTAAAAATCCGTTCGTTCAATGTAATGATCTGATCTATTAGGGTCACACAATGAGGTATGGTGAGTATACGGTACATTTCAGTAAGCAGGAGGAGTGATCCGGCTTGCGCGTCGCTCGAGTATACTCCTTGTTGACCGCGTCTGGATGCACCTTCAGGTGCAAATCCATTGCTATGTCGACAGGTATCGAGATAGAGACAACAAGCCAAGGTGTGAGCTAGGAACTCATATTGGTTTCTGGCCATGTTTAAGTACGACCAGCAAAGGTGAAAGGTTTACGCCGTAGTACGTGTCTCCATGTATGAAAAATCGGATTACAACAAGTAAGCCAAATTAAATGTCACAAAGACTTTCCAAGATTTACAAAAATAACATAAAATTTTCTAATTATAATTCACCAAATTTTACAAAAATAACAGTAAAAATGTTCTAAATTATATTAGTAATCAGTAGATTAGTAGTAATACTAAAAGATAACTATATGGCAACAATATAATGGTATATTAATTTCAGTGACAGAAGAACAGTAATGAAATAATATATCTTCAGGAATTATATGTCGATCTATACACCAATAATTAAAATCTCAGGGCACACTAATATATATTAATCTACAGCAAAATAATATTATATGTACTATACTAAGAAACTAGAAAGATATACAATTAATCTTTGCTTCTAAAATGTTGAATATTTAATTATTACTATTTCTCAATCTCGTAGAAAATATTTTTATAAATCATTTGAATGAAAATAAAATTTTAACTTCAGTGTAAAAAAAACTTTAAACAAAATATTAAATAGTTATTGCTATGGAGATAAAAGAATCAGATATAGCTGTGATCGAGGCGTGCGAATGCACGTCCTACTGAACAAGATTGCCCACGTGCGAGCTCCGGCAATAAACTCCCTAGCCGATAGCAACGTCACTGCGCCCCCGTCGGCACGTCTTCACGTGCCACACAACCCAATTAGCTTTCAGAGATTCCAGCAAAAAATAGTAAAGTTGTCAGTGTACTAAATATAGAAGAGGTTAAAGAGGATAAAAGAAGAGAATCATCGGTTTATAAAAGAAAGTTATATTCTTCTATGTATCTAAAGTAAAAATGCACCACCTCTCTTATATAGCAGCTTCCATACGAGAGAGTCACGGGCATAGATCCTTGACTAGGATCTTTCCATTTCCCAAAGGGTTAACTAGATAGGCCCAGCCCTTCCGAGGCCCAATGACTCACCAACCAAGCAGCAGCATCGCACAAAAGATCTCTCTTAGGACAATCTGGATACAATCAGATTAGATTTGCTAGGGTTAATTAATATATATAATAACTAATATTATATATAGTATATATAATATAATATATATATAATATATATATAATAAAATATATAAAATCAATTTTAATCTAGTTTGTAAATAATTAAAACTAAACTTTCTTGTCGCGCAAGCACCCTATCGAGTTCATACTCTTTCTTTCGCATCATAGGATCCACGTTCCGACCCAATCCTCACCTATCTAAGTTACCAAGCGTTCCAAGCACACTAGGTTATCAATTAGAAAGCATAAGGAAAGATTTTACTATGCAATCCTACAATGCAACATGTGAGAGATGAGATTAAATGCAATCTAAGGCATAGAAAGGAGTT
This sequence comes from Ananas comosus, assembly GCF_001540865.1. Lineage (NCBI taxonomy): Eukaryota > Viridiplantae > Streptophyta > Magnoliopsida > Poales > Bromeliaceae > Ananas > Ananas comosus. Next base: position 4,438,586 of record NC_033644.1, on the reverse strand, counting down.
CGAAAGCTTCGGGATGGCACCCCCCACCTTTTACCGATGTAGAGGCTTTAGAAATGTTCCTCGGCGAACTTTACGAAAAGGCTTTAGCCTTCCTTGGTCCAAGACAATGCTAAATCGGCCGTATTTCGCCGATAGCTCCAATCCCACTCGACGAATCGCAAAATCGACTTCGCCCCCGTTTTTGTGACCTACCAATTAGGTTTACGAGGCCTCAAATGAGATCAATCTCATACTTTACCAAAAACTCCATTTTGGGTGCCCTAGGGTTCTCATCTTGCCATTTGCAATTTGGAACCCTAACTCTAGCTTTGATCCACCAACAATGGTGCTAGGGGTCAATTTGACCCCATTTCCAAAGCTCAAAACCCAAAAACCCTAAGTTCTACAAGCTAGGGTTTGTAGCTTACCTCTTGAGCTACACCAATGGGAAGAGGAGAGGGAGAGGAAGATGTTTAAAGCCTTCTCCTTGATCTCTTTCTTCTTCTCCACCTTCTTCTCCTTCTTTTTTTCCCTTTTCTTCTTCTCCTCCTTCTCTTCTTCCTTTTCTTTCTAGAGAGAGAGAGAGAGCAGGAGAATGTGAGAGAGGGAAAGAGAGAAATGAGAGAATGAGAGAGGGAGTGGGCTAATAAGCCCCTCTATTGTAACAAAATCCAGTTTAGCCCCTCAACTTTTCATGTCTTAACCTGCCTTCACTAGGCGTTCTGCGCCCAGAGGGACCGGTCCCTCATCGGGGAGACCGGTCCTCGAGAGCCCTCCCCGCGGCCTGGGGACCTTTCACGTACGGGAACCGGTCTCTCCCCTGGAGACCGGTCCTCGGGAGACCGGTCCTTATCTGAGAGACCGGTCCCCGAGAGCTCGATTTTCAGGACTTAGCCAATTTCGGCCTTCTCTCGCTGGCGTCGCACACGGGGACCGGTTCCCCTCAGCCATGGACCGGTTGCATCGACCTCCTCCGCAACCATCAGCTACGGGGATCGGTCCTCCCTTCCAGGGACCGGTCCCCGAGAGCAAAATCTGCTAAGTTCAGATTTTTGCATACTTGCTCTCGCGGACGCGTTTTCAATGCACTTTTTGTGTTTTGGACATCTTTAACTTTCCCGAAGGATAATCACTTGATAATTAGTCGATCCTGGATGAAGTACAACTCTCGGATTTCGAGAATTCACTTCCGTACACTGACTTAGCCTGTCAATCACCGACCCTAGCTCAGCCAAGACTCATCTCACACTTCTAGCTGGTGAACTGGCTCTGGTACCAAATGTAACGACCCGACCCGCTAGCAATAATAACTCGTTGGGCCCAACCACCGATCCAAAATGCTTAAACCCAGTTATTATGTCTAGCCTAATCAAGCTTATATACTCCAACATCTAGCCATAACTATCCGATGTGGGACTATTGGGGTGTCACACGACGGCAGCAGGGGCGGTGGCATCGGCGAGTGCTCCGAGAGAGGGAAGGGCATAGAGAGAGAGAGAGAGAGAGAGAGAGAGAGGGGAGAGTAGTCAGGACTAGGTTGTCGAGTTTAGGGTATGCTTAATGAAGGCGGTGAATAGTTCACCGCCTTCACAAAGCAGTGAACGGTTCACCGCCTCCATAATGTGGTGAACACTTCATCGCTTTGAGAAGGCGATTAACTGTTCACCTCCTCCTCAAGGCACATTCCCCGTTTTTCTCTCAGGACTTTGAAAATTTTGGAAGGTGTAGGGTTGAACTAAAGACGGTGAATGATTTACCGTCTTAGTGAAGGCGGAAAATGATTCACCGTCTTCGGTATATAATTATATTAGAAAGACGGTATTGAATTAATCATTCACCGCATCTTCAGAGAAAATCTCCATCCTGCCGCCTACGTGGCGAAAGAAGGGTTAATTTTTCAAATATAATTTTGATAGAATTATTTAGCAAATTATTAAAATTTAGAGAATAATTTTGTAAAAAAATCCAAATTAAGCACTGCGAGTTCGATGTCTGATCCTTGTCCATCACTGCTTCCGCTGGGCTGGCGGGCACGTGGCGTCGTCAGGATATCGTTCCATTCGAGTGCGTTGATAATTAATTAGGCCAAACAGAATGTACGTTAATTGGCACTACATATGGTGCTCACGGGGGCAGAACAAAAAGGAGCCTTTACATGAAACTGGATACGGCGGTGGGCATTGACCGACGAGCCCAACCAAATGTTTCTTGTGATGAAAAGCCCAGTTGTTAATTACGGGGCCCGACAGCACACTATTGAAGACGGTAATGTTTGTATAAGATCTTTGTCTAAACGCGCATACAGGGGACAGATAGCGTCACATTGTTAATGCGCGCCCAAGACATGCCTATTAACTAATTATTAAGTATATCTTTGCTCTTTGATGGGGAATAAATTTGAGTTGGAAATCTGGTGTGTTTGCTGTAGCATTGATGTGCCCCCACCATCATATTTGTACCTTGATTTCAAATGGGCAGTGGAGCCCGTGAAAGCTAAATGCCTCCGACCCCATCCATCATCTCTCTCTAGCCTCCTCCTTTTTCCCTCTATTTCTCTCTTTCTAGAATCCCAGTGACATTTTCACTCGTTTTTGTTGTTGTTGTTGTTGTTGTTGTTGTCGATCCTGCTGTTATTGTTGTAGTTGTTGTTGCGGTGGTTACACAAGTAAATTTGCAGAGAGAGAAAGAGAGGCAGAAAGAGTCGAGTGATTGGGCTAAAAGTGATGAGAGATTCTTTCCAGCGATGGCGGTAGTTTCGCTTGTGCTTTTCCTAGAGATTTTTAAGGTCGGGTGTCATGGTTTGAGATGTTGCCTTTCCTCCCCACTGCTGCCCCCCCCTCTCCATCTTTAATTCTCTCTCCTTACCCAATTCCTCCAACCTCCTATGTATTACGTACGTTTCCCTTCTTTTCCCTCTTCTCTACCCTTAATTATAGGCGGTGGGTGGCTCTTCTCTGTTGTAGCAAAACTAACCCCACTAAGCACAAGTACACCAAGAACATAGAATGATATGTAACATTAATTAACCTTTTCCTCGTGTCCTCCTCTACCCTTCCGTTTAACCACTATATAAATGGCCACCTTTAGCCTACCTCTTTCCTCCACAACAGCACCTTACTTCATTACACCCTTCTCTCTCTCTACTTCTTTCTACTGGCCTTTTGCTCTTCCCTTATTGCCCATAAAGACTAGATCTCAACTTTTTAGCTCTTTGCTAGGCTCTGCGAAGGAATTTGGAGATGAGCATAACAGTTAATGGCCAATCATGCGTTCCCCCGGGCTTTCGCTTCCATCCGACAGAGGAGGAGCTCCTCAACTACTACTTGAGGAAGAAGGTGGCCTCCGAGAAGATTGATTTGGACGTCATCCGTGACGTCGATCTCAACAAGCTGGAGCCATGGGACATCCAAGGTCCATAGCGCGTTTCCTTCTTCCCGCTTGCTCGCACTTGGTCAAGTTAACTAACTAGCTAATTCTCATGTTAATTATCCACGATGTACAGATAAATGCAGGATTGGCTCCACGCCGCAGAACGACTGGTATTTCTTCAGCCACAAGGACAAGAAGTATCCGACTGGAACCCGAACCAACCGGGCAACGGCTGCCGGTTTCTGGAAGGCCACAGGCCGCGACAAGGTCATCTACACAAGCTTCAAAAGGATCGGCATGCGGAAGACGCTCGTCTTCTACAAAGGCCGAGCCCCGCATGGGCAGAAGTCTGACTGGATCATGCATGAGTATCGCCTCGACGATCACCTCGATGTACGCTGCATATACATGATCTATATATTAATAAATGTCTTCTATTACTATGCATTCGTTATGCTAACTCTGCATTCGTAAGTACTAATGGGTTGTTTTTAATCATTACTGTTTAGGCCTCCGGTACAAGTAATGGAGAAACAACCCAAGAGGATGGGTGGGTGGTGTGCAGAGTCTTCAAGAAGAAGAACCACAACAAAGCCATGGACAACCCAAACAGCTGTTCTTCAGTGACTAGCGATGCTGCAACACTTCAGTACAAAGCCTGTGATGATGCGTTAGATCACATCCTGCAGTACATGGGCCGATCGTGCAAGCAAGAGATCGAGTCCCTTAACAATCGCAGCGTCCTCGCCAACAGCACCAATATTCTCGCTGCGAGATACCTAAGGCCGATCGAGACGGTCGAAAGGTTCATGAAGCTGCCGGCTCTCGAGAGCCCTTCGAGCCTTACGCCACCGCCGCCCATCCAGGAGACCGTCCAAGTTGTTGAACGTAACATGAATCAACATTACTACGCAGCCGAGAGAGGAATGACCGACTGGGCTGTGCTGGACAGGCTCGTCGCGTCTCACCTTAACGGCCAATCCGAGGTATCGAAGCAGCTAGCGTGCTTCGAGGACGACCCCGCGGGCTTCGCGTTCTGCTCCTCTACCAAACTACTAGGCAGCAGCCAGGACTACCAGCAGGATAACGGCGGCGACGGGGATCTGTGGAGCCTGACGCGATCGGCTTCGTCGGCACCAGATAGTATCAGCCATGTGTCTTTATAACGGAACCGCGCACTAACTGGTTGCTGAAAGGTTGGGTGCCGGGAAGTCAATATTGCTCTGAAAAGCGCTTTACTGTGTAAATAATTGCAATCAAATTAAGACTTGAGGTTGTTCACCCCGATATACATAATTAATAATAAAAGTGATTTGAATGAGAGAGAGAGAGAGAGAGAAAGAGAGATAGTGTGTGCAGTGTGTGCGTGCTGGAGAGAGAGTGAGAGAGAGAGAAAGAGAAAAGAGAGAGAGAGAGAGAGAGAGAGAGAGAGAGAGAGAGTTAAGTGAGATGGAGTGGCGCTATCAAGGCCATGATCTCTTTGTTAACCCAGAATATTGGTCTATCTAATTAATGCTGTTAGGAGAATGGAAAGCCTTTTTTTTTCTAGTGAGGTGTGGTGTGGTTTCTTTTCTACGGGTGGATTATAGCAAACCCAGCTTTTTTGCGTTGGATGGAGATCGTTTTCCTTCTTGTCGTGACTTGAGATAAAGTTATGCGAAAGGTGAGGTTTGGCCCCAGCTGGGATTATTATTTATTAGAAAGAGCTATGACTTTACCTAATATACATCCGAGCGAGAGACATCTCGATAGAGAGAGAGAGAGAGAGAGAGAGAGAGAGAGAGATCCCCTGTATAGTACTGCTGCTTTTNAACGGAGCCTACCGGTGGCTTCAGAAGTACGTACGGCGTTCAATGGGGCCCCCATGCATTTTAGGCTATCCGCCAATATGAAAAGAACCATTATTGTAGATTCTTTTACGTGAAATGCCAAATCTAGCTACATCCCAACAAAAAAAAAAAAAGAAGCTAAATAATAATAATAGTATAGAAAAATATATGGATAAAAATAGTGAAGACAACTTAAGTTTCAAATGACCAAATCATAAAATTATAACCTTTCCGAGGTTATAATCTCTACGTGCCATGCCACATACAGGAAATAAAAATGAGTACGAAAGAAAAACAATTACTTATAGTGGCAAATCTATATTGGTCATGCCACGCCATGTACAAGAAATGAAAATGTTGGCAAAAGAAAACAATTACCTGCAGCGGACAGATTTATATTAGTTGGAGTGGGGTTCATTTATACAACTGACTTCTTCCCAAAAAAAGTCCCCACATCTCTAAAAATAGAGTTGATATTTCTAATTAACTCCATTTTTGTTAACTAATTGACCCTATTTAAGTAAATGCCATCCTTCGCTCCACCTGGTACATTTTCTAATATTATAAACTTAAATTCAAATAAAAAATATTTATTGACATATAAAAAAATATTTTATACTTCTTCTAATTGAATTTCAAGTAAAAAAATATTTATCAAAATATCAAATATACATTTTATACTTCTTTCAAAATAATGGTGCATGGTTTGAGTGAAAATAGTTATAAAGGCTATATTGTATTATTTTTAAAATACAAAAACATATCGAAAAATAATTATAATTTAAAAATTCTATATATTTCATTTTTATATAATTTTCTTAATAATTACATTACTACTTTTTATATTTTATATTTTAAATTTTTTTTGGGAAAACTTCAAAAACCCTCCGTGGTTTCGTAGTTTCTCACTTTGTCCCCCGGTGGTTTAAAATGTATCAAATTGCCCTCCTGTGGTTTCGTTTTTATCCTTTCGGTAGTTTTTTCGTTAATATTTTATTAAATTATATACAAAAAACTTCAGACACCCATCTAGATTTATCAAATATTCATTTTAGTACCTTTTAATTTTAACTTTATCACTGATTTAAGAAAAAAATAATAAAATTGATAAGAAAAAGGAAAAAAAAATAACTACAGAGGGGCAAATTGATACATTTTAAATCATAGGGGATAAAGTGAGAAACTACGAAACCATGTGGTTTTTTTTTNCTTTTTTTTTTTTTTTTTTTTTTTTGAATCCGCCGCTATTTATATGCTGACGTACGTCTGCGTGTGGGGGGAGTAAGTCAGGCGTTGTCTCATTGTACGCGGGTTTCAACTCTAACGCTACACATGAGGTGACTCCCGTGCCCTGGCAACCAACACGTGACGCTGAGGCCGACAAAATAGTATAATATTAAGGTAGTTGGTTTCGTGCAAGTAGTCGGTCACACAGATTTTTATTTTATTTTATTTGAGCTATATTTTTTTTTTCCAATCTAAATTAGGTTATAATCCTTCAACATTTTCATTCAAAGATATTTTTTTTTTCCTTTCACTAATCCCATGATTTTATTTTTATTAAAAATTAAAAACGGTTAGCAAAATTTTAGATATTTTTGGGTGAGTAGTTGTAGAGATCGCAATGCTTTTTTGATTATAAACTTACCATTTTTCGTTTCAAGAAATGATAAGTCTTCAATCCAAAAAAGGTGTAGAATAATATCTTCCATTCAAAGGTTGCAACTCCTTAGGCCCCGTTTGGTTGGGGGGATAAGCGGGAATAATAAAAGTTATCCCCGCTATTCCGCCAAACGGGGTGAAATTTGGCCGAAATATTTTATCCCGGTCAAACCTTGCTATTCCCGGTTATCCTGGAATAGTAAGAGATTTGCTATTCCACCATTTTGGTGGAATAGCACTATTCCAATGCTTAATTTCAAACTTAATTAAAATTATAAATTGAATTAAAACTAAATTATATAAATATAATATGTTATATATTATAATACATTATTTTTATTATAAAATTATTAATTGTACTATATTAATACATATTATTTATATTTAAATATTATAATAAAATTTATAATAAATTATATTTAAATATTATAATAAATTCTTTTTATTAAATTTAAGTTTAAGTAGAATTTTAAAAAAATTTATAAATTTATTATAATAAATAGTTTTTAATAATTGTTCCCCCCTATTCTTATTTTAAATTTTAATTATAAATTTAAAAATTTAAATTTATATATTATATACTTATTTTTATATATTAAATTTAATTATACTATATTTATAATTATTATTTATATTTAATATTATAATAAATTTATAGTAAATTATATTTAAATATTATAATAAGTCTTTTATTAAATTTAAGTTTAGTAGAATTTTAAAAAATTATACATTTATTATAATAATTATTTTTTTTAATTGTTCCCACCCCTTTCTTATTTTAAAAATTTAAAATTAAAATTTAAATTTTTAAAATTATATTTATATCTCAAATTAAATTTTATAATTTTAAATTTTAAAATTTAAAATTTAAATTTTGATTATTGTAATTTGAAATTTAAAATTTGATATTTTATATTTTTCAAATTTAAATTTGATCTTAAATTTAAAGTTTGAAATTTAAAATTTAAAATTTTGAATTTAAAATTTGAGATTTTAAATTTCAAATTTTAAAATTTCAAAGTTAAAATTTTAAATTTAAAAATATATATTTAAAATTTTAAAAATTTAAATTCAAATATAATAAGAGGATAATATGATTATTTTTTATTTATAAAACCCACTATCTTTCTTATTCCATCTTACCTAACCAAACGCTATTTTTTTTATTCCCAGAAATAATCTAATTTTCATCCAAACGCAAAATTGATCTAATCCCCGCTTATACCTCAATTTATACCTATTCCTGGAATAGTCACTTTTTGCTTATTCTCGAACCAAACGATACCTTTAGAGTTTGAAAGTATGCTTTTTAAATTTTAGTAATTGTTGACAACGAAAATAAGCATGCATCGAAAATACGAAGTGCCTAAGATTTTGGCGTAAAGCCAAAAGTACTTCAGTGTTTATTTTGGTATCACGCCTAAACACACCCATTAAAGGCGCGCCCATTTAATTTGAGTCATTCAAGATTAAAATGATCACAATCGAAGGTGAGAAGTTAGAAAGAAGAAGAGAAAAGAGGGGTGACAAATTGCAGGAATTACTTCGACAATTGTAACATGCGCTTACAAAAAAAGATGCACCCCTCCTGAAAAAGAGATCCGAATTTCATCTCAGACACAATCTATACATTGCATCCGAGCAGTAGCCATAACGTATCCTAGGAATAGCTATAGCTTAATCGTCGTCTTCTTTCAGCCACTGTTTCTATCGACAACGACAGCCCACGAGTGTCATCCAACCATCACCGGCCCACCTCATCCTCACTAGCAAATGCACCTTGTTTTTCCTTCTTGGATCACCACTGCATGACAGTCTTGTTACTGCAACTTCCGCCTAGACCAATACCGTAGCCTTATGCCTTTGGCTACTATGTAGGGCTAACAAATGAGCAAGCCGGCTCGTGTTCGACTCACATTCGGCTTGGTATTCAGCTCGCTCGAGCTTGACTCGACATTAAAGGAGCCCAGCTTGAACAGAACAAAAAATTCAAAATTTATTCCAAGCCGAACTTAAGTATTACCGGGCTCATTCGAATTAGGCTCGAAAAGATCCATATATATATATATATATATATATATATATATATATATATATATATATATATATATATATATATATATATATATATAGAGTGAGGCTACTATACTATCGGAAGCACGGAGCCTTCCATGCTTCCAGCTTGTTTTCGATGGTAAGACTTTCGAATTGTCGACCGGCTCCGTTAAATTTGATCTAGAGTATTTGAAGTACTTAGAATAATTTATGATTTTACGATATCATTTGCCCCTAGTGAACGAAGGGGCTAAAATCAACGGGCGCTGAAAATAAAAATCTTACAAAATGTAATAATATGACATTAAAATTAAATCAAGATGTTGATCTTGTTTTATATAGTATAAAGAATTTCTATCAAAATTTCACGTGATTTGGATATTTCTACACCGCTTAAACTTGCAAATGGCTCACTACGCCATTGAAATTTTATTGATTTTGAGCCCATTTGCGATCCTAGGCAATGATATGGAAAATAATAAAATTTATTTTCTAGATACTCCAAATACTCTAGATTCAAGTTTAACGGAGCGATCGACGATTCGAAAGTCGCAACATCGAAAACGAGCTGGAAGCACGGAAGGCTATGTGCTGTCGATAGCATAGTGCGCCTCACACACTCCTCTCTCTCTCTCTCTTCTCTCTCTCTCTGCTCCTATATATATATATTATATATATATAGAGTTTGTGCTGGTATGCTTATGGAAAGCACGGAGGCCTCCGTGCTTCAAGTTGGTTTTCGATGTTCGGACTTTCGAATCGACGATCGGTTCCGTTAGAGTTGATCTAGAGTATTTGAAGTACCTAGAAAATAAAATTTTGCCATTTTTCGATATCATTTGCCTAGTGATCAAAGGGGCTCAAAATCAATAATTTTAATGGCCGTGGTGAGCCGGTTGCAAGTTTAACGGTGTAGAAATATCCAAATCACGTGAAATTTTGATAGAAAATTATTTATACTATATAAAATAATATCAATATCTTTGATCTAAATTTTTAATGTCATATCATTACATTTTGTGAGATTTTTATTTTCAGCCGTTGATTTTTAGCTCCTTCGATCACTAGGCAAATGATATCGAAAAATCGCAAAATTTATTTTCTAGGTACTTCAAATACTCTAGATCAAGTCTAACAGAGCCGATCGCCAATTCAAAAGTCACGGAGGCCTCCGTGCTTCCATAAGCATACTAGCCGCACTCTCTCTCTCTCTCTCTCTCTCTCTCTATATATATAGTTCGGCTAGGATACTATCGATAGCACCAAGGGTTTGGTACACTACAAAAAATATGACATTTAAGGACCCTTTTTTGATCAGCTAGAAACACTTTTAAATGTCCCTAAAAAACCTATCGACGCATTACAAAGCGTCAGCAAAAGCGTCAACAAATAAAGAGTCGCCACGTATTTACTGACGCTTTAACAAAGCGTCGGTAAAATATTTTTCGACGCTTTTAAGTGTCGTGGAATAAAAATGTTCTGACGCTAAAAAGTGTCAAGAATATAAAATAAATTCTTGACCCTTCTAAGCATCATTATGTTGAAAAGCTTTAATGCCATATTTTCAATTTCCTGACGCTTCCAAGTGTCAGGAATTCCCTCAATTCCCCAACGCTTTGAAGCGTCAGGAATTTCTGATGCTTTGAAACGTCCTGTCATTGTTCTTAATTTCTAACTCTTCAAAATTCATCAGAAATTTATCTTTTCCTGATTGTTTTCTTTTTTTTTTTAATTTTGGTTGCATCTAACAAATATTTCAACATATTAATAAAAAAATTATTTATCTATTTATATATCAATAAAGTTGATCAAAATAACCAAAATTGACTATGATAGCACTGAAAAATATGAGTTTACATTCATAGCGAGTGTACTATATCTACGCAACAAAATTATTCATGAGATAACAATCCGTTTACATACAAAAAAAATTACTTAATTAAAAATCCATGCAAACTCATGCCATAGCATATTAAATGTCTACATGAACAAAATTACAAAAAAGGGCTCTAAGGATACCTTGTGGAGATTCTGTAGCAAGTTCAGCAGCTTCCTTGTAACACATTGGACCTTTGCAAATCGCAATGTTCGAGTGTTTGATCTGTGTTCCGAATTTTTCTAGGTATTCTGGAGGGTCGTTGACAGTGTTCCGACCTATGGCTCACATCCCGAGAATCGAGGTCTAATACTTAGTACTGAAATCTCTAAAGTGAAGAATTTAGGCTGCTCTCCGGTTGGACTCTGCAGAGCAGAGTATCGGTACAGCATTGAGCTGGTACCGGAATGGGAGGTGGTACCGGTACAGTATCGGGCTTGTACCGGTATCAAGTGTAATTTTCTGCGAACCCGAGGCTCGGGTTTGCCTGTACAATAACTTGTACCGGTACTCTTTCCTGATGGTACCGGTACGCAGTGCTGCGTGTAGTCTTGAAGTTTTTGAGGGATCTCTTTGTAATTATAGCAACTCTATATATTTCCCCACACCCTTTGGTTGGGGCTTTTGTGCTGCAACAGAGAAGGAGGAGAGGTGAGTTTTCTTTCCATTTTCCTTGGTTTTTTCCCTCTTTTTTCTTGGGTTTTTAGAGGTTTGATCGTCCTCTTTTGCTCCTTTTTGCATCTTGGTGGCATTTCCACCATGGGAGAAGGCTTGGAGCTTGGTTTGAAGCTTGTTGGAGGAAAGATTTCTAACCCTAACTCACTCCTAACTTGGTTTGGAGCTTCTAAAGAGGTTAGTAGCTTTGATCTACCTTTTGATTCATGTTTTGGGAGATTTTTGTGTTGGAAACCTAGAAATGAGAAATCTAGGGTTTTAATTGGGGTTTCTTGATGTGAGGCTTTTGAGTTGGAATTGATGGGTGTAGAACACTCTTATAGGTTGGATTTGAAGCTTTCTAACTTCGATTTGGGCTTTGATCAAGTTCTTCTTGACCCAAGGTATATTTACACTTTTGTATGTGTAATTTTTGAAGTAGTTGTTTTGTAGCTTTTAACCCCTTTAGAATTTCTCTTAGGGTGCTAGAAGTTTGGGGGACAATTTCGTTCGAAGGAACGAAAAGGGTTCGAAGTGCTTCCGGTGGGTTTGACCTCGCCGGAATGGGTGAACTCCCCCTATGTCTTCCTTATGGTTTTAAGATATATTTAGATGCTTATTCATACTTAATATGACATGCTAGAATTTATGAAAACATGATACATATATATTATGCATAGTTAAATTTGATACTCTATATAGTAGAGGCTTATTTGTGAACTTGTGCATGAACTAGCACTATTTGATGAATTCTCTCTTATGCAACCATAGAAAGCATGTTAAAGCATGAATGATGGTATAACTCTTAGGGGGTATCTAGTGAATGGCTTAGCAAAGTGATTATTTCACATGATGAACCATATACTTGTGTAGACATGGACATGTGACATTGTGACCTAGTGGAAAAAAAAGGGCTAAACGTGAACCTAAGCATGTTGCATTTAACCTAGTGGGATGCCTAGGGCTTGATATTATGACATTGTATTGACTTTGAGATCGATAGCATAACAACATGGCTTTGGCATGTGAAATGAACGAGACTTAGCAATTATTTGCTTGTTGAGATGTACTTGTATAGGCAAGGTAAAATTTGACATTAGGACATAAGTGCATGTTAGGGACTATATAAAGCTAAGTTTGATAAATCTAATATAGTTGAACAACTAGTATATGATATAGTGATATTGCTTACGATCTAGAGATCGGTAATTGCATTCCATGTAGTAGACATGAGGATAGTGAATGGAATGCCCTTGGGCGAATGACAAGTTGAATAATTGCATGTGGCATTAATTGGATGTAAGCACTTGCATGATAGTTTAATACTCCATGAAGTGGAGGCATTGGTAGAAAGATATATGCATGGCATGCATCATGAGCATTGTGAATATCTTGTAGTACTTATACATATGACAAGAAAGTGTCTCCCCTAGCTTATAGTGGAATAGGGTAAGTGTGAACTCTCTTTTGAGACTTGAACATTAGAGAACTATCCTAGAGAGAATAATGACAAGAGTTATGTGCTTATGAACTAGTGACTTTTACTTGACATAGTAAACATGAACGTCATGTAGTGACATTTGAGTTAGTAAATGACAAACCTTGACATTATGGTACTATATTGGACCCTTAGGGTCGTTGCTACTTTGTCATGCCCCGGGACCTAGCGGAAGCCCGCCCGGCGCGTGCCAAGACCCGCCGTATGTTTAAAACATATAAGGCGTTTAGGACAAAACGATAAATAAGACGATAAAAGAGAACATCTAGAAGCATCAGAGCGAAGTATATCTAGAAGATACAATAAGGGAAGAGAACATAAAAGTAAGTCTACTAAGAAGAAACATGAAGTAGTACAACTGAGTCTCAAAAATAAATGTGCTAGAAAGGTACATAGGTGGTGTCACGACCCGGGACCGACGGAGGCCCTCCTGGTAGCGCGCCCAGACCCGCCATATGTCTACACATATAAGGCGTCTATAATAGAAGCAGAAGTAAAAGCAATAAATATAGCAAAAGGAAAGAACAACAACTAATGATATCAGAGCAGTATGATTCTATCATCTCTAGCAATAGTAAAAGAAACATAACTAAATAATAAAAGTAACCATGAAGTAGTACAATATCTATCTCAAAGTACAAAACGGGTGGTCTCTAGTATACTGGTACAACTCTCAACCTCTCACAAAAAGTAACAAAGAGAGGTGGGCCACCTATCGAACGATCCCTCGGCGAAGAACACTAGCCCGAGGCGATACCCTTTCCGCGATCCCTGGGCTCCCCCTGCGTGGAAGGCTGTAATACACTGAACTTTTGCAAATTGCGGAGTTCGAGTATGTGGAATGGTGTGTGGATCACTCCTACATGTTCTAAAAGGTTAGAACAAGTGTTTGGATAAGTTAGAGGATGTTTGGAATGCAAGAAGTGAGAAAGTGCATTGAACTGGCGAAAATCAGCCTTTTCTGCTTGCTGTACCGGTACAGCCGCAATGGTGTACCGGTACACAGTGGCATTTCGTGGCAGCAAGGCTATTTTGGTCTTTTCACATTTTGATCCCTATCTAACACCCCCAGCACGACTCCAGGAGCACTGTGGAAGGGTCTGGAGTCCAGAGAAGGGTTCTCCCATTTTTCTCTTTCTCTCTCTCTAGGGTTTTTCTCTCTCTAGAGAAAAGTCGCCGTTTTGCACCGTTGTCGTCGCCGAGCTCGCCCTTCGCTGTTTGGGAGTGTTGCAGAGCCTACGTGGACGTGTGAGGGAGTGTTTTGGAGAGCTTTTCACAGCTCTGGACCAGTTGTTCACTGGTTGGAAGCTTAATAGAGGTAATCGACTCATCTTTTCCATGATCGACGTTCTATTAGTCGAATCGAGTATTGCTTTCAAGATTTTGTTCCCTGCTGTTTTAACCTGAGATTTCAGCATGTAAAAATGAGTTAACTAGCTGTGAATGAACCCCCTTAGATCAGGGATAAGCTATGTTGAAGCTTAGTAGCAATAATTAGTTCTTTTTGAAGCTAAATTAGAACTAATTGCACTTATTTGCTCGAATTGATGCAATTTCGGGATTATTTCTTCGCAGCAGGTCTTCGAGCCTCGTTGAGCTGAACTTGTACTCTTAGAAGTTGGTTTGGAAGGTATTCTAACCTGAGGTAAGCAGGGATTTCAGTTAGAAAACTGAATTCGCAAGATTCCGACTATATTTGCTATTATATGATGATTTTGATGTCGTATTGGTGTTGATCGCAGCGGGAGTTCGACTGACCTTTGGGTCATCCTTGGTTGGCTTTGGGAAGCCTTTAGAGACTTAATTGAAGGTACTAAAGTGAACCAAAACAGCGATTTATGTTGCTACTTGATACGAGATGTGATTTGAGCCGAAATCGGACATTTCGGCCGTAGATCTAATCCGATCTTGACGTTTGTTTTTCAGCAGCATTGGGGCTTCGTTGAGCCGTTTGTGGGACTTCTTGTGGATAGTTGGAGCCTAGTACTAGGTGGGTCGGACCTAACCAGAGCAAGTGAAACTCCCCTATGTTCTATATGTAATATAGAAATGATCTTATTGTGCTTATGTGAATGATAAAGAGCTTGACTTTCGTCATCATATTGTTGAACATATTCGAAATGAAGTCTCTATAAGTATTTACATTTATAGTCAATTCAGTTGAATGACTTATGAACAAGTGTAGGATGCACTTTAAAGTAGAGAACAATGATATTCTCCTGACTCTCATATAGAGAACTATGACATGCTCATGACTATGTTGATAGTGCCATACTAGTGGAAAGATTATAATGCTATGTGATTTAGCTTTACCCTTACATGTTTACAATCTAGTGGATACTAGCTTTGTTTACTATTTGTGTATTGATATTCCGATCAGAGGATCGAGGGTTCTGAACTTTGTATGTGAAAATATGAAAATTGAGACATGTGGATAATGGACTTTGCTTGCTTGCCATCGTGCTCATTCGCACACGCTTGTGAGGGTAGCTCCCTACAAGCCGGCACTCCGGAGTTGGCCTACGCGACAGTTGCTCGCCCGTGCGGGATTGGGTGCCGAAGTGGATTGCCGTGGGGAGTGTGTACTACCACGGGGCCATTAGGCGCGGCGCAAGCTGGACTACCTTGGGTAGGTCCCTGTGAATGAAAGGATAGTATTCAATGAAAAAGGACAGTAATGAATGCTTATTACTTAAAGTGTACAGTAGTCACTTTCATGTTCGTGCTTATATTCATGCTTATGTTCATGATTATAGAAATTGCCATATCCCTATTATGCAAATGATTCATTACTGTAGAATGCTATTACATGTTGATTACATGCTTATTACTTGTTAGCATCATGCTTATAAATCATGTAATTATCGTTTTTGCTTTCAATTAGTACATCTTGAGCCTAGTGGTGTAATTCGCCGAGGCTGGCGGCTTACCCACTGGGAACTATTGTTTATAGTTCTCACGCCCTTTTTGGTGGTTGTTTTACAGAGCCTGTTACAGGAGAGGCTAGGGATCGTGGCAAGGGAGTCGCGCCTAGCTAGGGACTACTAGGAGCGTGCTAGTCGATCACCTTGTTGCTCGGGCTACAGCCGAGGGTGATGTCCCTATGTATAGATAGACCACCGTTGTATCTATTCTTTTGTTGACCCCATGATGTATATATACTTTGGACAGTCACTACTGTTGTGATACTTCGTTGATGGTTGAGATTTTGGGATTGTATACTCTTTGTTCTTTTGTTGATATATCGACTTGTACATTGCTCTGATATCAGGATAGGACTTTCTTTGCTTTACTTCCTATCGACTTGCTTTCTTCGTAGACGCCTTATATACTGCAGGTGTATGGCGGGTCTGTGCACGTACCGGATATGCTTCCGCTGGTACCCGGGCGTGACAAAGGCTCTGAAAAACATCGAGAAAAAGAGGGCGTGAGAACTATAATTTATAGTTCCCAGTGGGCAATTACTGACCTCAGCTCAATACATCACTAGGCCCCAAAGAAGGGTAAGTCAAAAGAGGGCAATAATAATGAATAAACTGCATTTATGAGAGCATAATTAAAATGCTAAGCTACTATATTGCAATTAAATATGGTGTTAAAAACAATGCACCTTTACTTTGTCACAATCAATATGTCTCTACATGGCTACAAGTAAGTGTCACAGTTCACTTATGAAGTTATAAGGATCATGCTTTATCATGGCAACAACGTATATTTGAATGCAATAAGCAACATCTCCTAGCATACTACATGTATGTATATATACTCAAGTGTCCGAAAATATGCTAGAAGCAAGTCCTAGTAATCCAACTACTACTCTCTATCTAGTAGTGATTATAACACACTCAATACTGTGTCGATTTCCATTTTTAATTAAGGTCCTACCAAAGGTAGTCCAGCTTGTGCCGCCTAAGTGCCTGTGGTAGCCCAACATCCCTACTCTTGGAATGTGTTCGTCCCACTCGACCCCGTAGGCTTCTCAATACCGCACGAGCGAACATAAGTCGCGTAGGCTAACTCCGGAGTGCCGGCTTGTAGGGAGCGACCCTCACAAGCATGTGCGAATGAGCACAAATGGCAAGCAAGCGTAGTCAACGTCTCAAGTATCCAATCATCATGTCTCTAACATAGTATAGTCACTAGCATCTCGAAGATCTAGTTCTATGTCACAAGTGAAGTTCCAACGTTCTCTAGGTCTAGTGCCCCTTTATGACACTTAGACATTCAATATTTAAGCATGTTCCACATTCGTCAATGGCCCTACCCACTAGGTTCACCCATGTCCCGAGCTCAATGCCGCTTGATGACATTAGCTCTCTAATTCACATGTCATTCTAATTTGATGCCCCTATATGACAATTTTGTTATCTTTTATGTCTCAAATAAACTTAGGTTTAAATGCATGAATCAAAGCTAATTTACACTATAAGGAATATGATCCAACATAAGAATGTTAAAAATCCCGCATAATCTTCCTATGCTATCCTCTACTACATAGAGATCCAAAATTTCATTACATGTAACATAGGCATTTTAAGCATTCCAAAAATCATAATAAATACATTTAGTATGAATATGCATGCTTTTCCAATTTACGAAACATATATCACCATATATGAGAATTTCTCATATTATAGGCTAGGTCAAACCCATCAAAATCGAAACCTTCGTTTCGCCGAACGGAGGTATCCACTAGCTTACTAGTACCCTAGAAACATCAAAAATAGGGTCACCCAAACGAAAAGAAGAGCAATTAGCTCAATCATTAACCATAAAGCAAAAAGGGTCAAAACTCACCTTAAGAGTAAAAATCCTCTCCTAAGCTCCAAAGGAGAGCTAGAATCCTTCCAATCCAAGCCCAAGGAAGGTTCTAAAGCAAAGAATCTTGCTCCAAAAGCTCTAGATTCGAAACGCCCAAAATAAACCCTAAGTTCTCATTCTAGGGTTCCATCTCAAAGAAAACTCCAAAATCCAAAACTAGAGGAAAGGATCGTGCCACTTACCTCTTAGAAACTTCAATCCAAGCCCAAAGTCCTCAAATTTCTAGGATCTCCCCTCCACCAAGCTCGAAACCCAAGCTCCAAGCTTCAACAATGGTGGAAATGCCTCCAACAAGCAAAAGGAGAGTTTAATCTCTTTAAAACCCAACAAAAAGAGATCAAAACCAAAGAGAGGCAAGGTGGGGCTCCTCTTACCTTGTCTCCCTGTGTTCTCAGCTCAGGGAAGGCCCCAAGGGCCGTGGGTGTTGATATAAGGAGGCTACAAAAGCAAAAACACCCCTACAGTCCAGACTGCACGAAAAATGCCCCCTTGTACCGGTACACGGGTCCTTGTACCGGTACAAGCCCCACGAAAAGCTTCAACCCGAGGCTCGGGTTGGGGGGGTTCAGCGGCCCTGTACCGGTACAAGCCCGGTGGCTGTACCGGTACAACTATCAACCTTGTACCGGTACAAGACCTCCAGATAGCTACCCGAGAGCTGGCCAAGAATCCGATTTTTCGGGTTTTGGTACACAGCTTTAAACCACAATTCTCGGGATATGAGCCATAGGTCGGAACACTGTCTACGACCCACCAGAAAGTCTGGAAGGACTCAGAGCACAGCTCGAACACTCGAACCTCGCAATTCGCAAAAGTCCAGTGTGCTACATTCACCCCTCCTAAAAAGGAGTTTCGTCCCCGAAACTCGAAAAAGACAAAGTACCTCAAGCCTCCATCTGAAAAAGATGGGGATAGCGCTCCCGTAGTGCCCTCTCCAACTCTCAAGTGGCCTCGCGCTTGTCGTGGTTGCTCCAAAGCACTTTCACGTAGGGAATCTCACGGTTCCGCAGCCTCTTTACCTCGCGAGCCAAAATCCTCAAAGGTTGCTCTTCAAAGCTCAGATCATCCCTCAGCTCCACTGGTGTAGCGTCCAACACGTGAGCCGGATCATGGATGTATCTCCGAAGGACCGATACATGAAACACATTGTGCACACCTGATAGGTTTGGCGGTAGAGCGAGTCGATACGCTACCGGGCCTACACGCTCCAAAACCTCATATGGTCCAATAAATAGGGGGCTCAACTTACCCCGGAATCCAAATCTTCTAATTCCTTTGGTCGGCGAGACTTTCAAGAACACATGGTCTCCAATCTGAAACTCCAAGTCTCGTCGACGCCGATCAGCATAGCTCTTCTGCCTACTCTGGGCTGTCAACAGTCGCTTCCTAGCAATGCGAACCTTGTCCTCTGCTTCCTGGAGCACATCTGGGCCTAAAGCCAATCTCTCGCCAACTTTACTCCAATGAAGGGGCGATCTACACTTCCGACCATAGAGTGCCTCGAACGGTGCCATCTGATGCTTGCTTGATAACTGTTGTTATAAGCAAACTCTGCCATCGGTAGATGCTGCGACCATCCTCCCTGGAAGTCAATCACGCAGGCTTGAAGCATGTCCTCGAGAGTCTGTATAGTACGCTCCGACTGCCCATCACTTTGGGGGTGGAAAGCGGTGCTGAAGTCCAAGTGCGTACCCAGAGCATCCTGTAAGCTCCTCCAAAAGTGGGATACAAAATGTGGATCTCGATCTGATACTATAGAAGTAGGTATCCCGTGCAATCGCACGATCTCGTCCAAGTAAACCTGTGCGAGTCTCTTACCAGTCCAAGTAGTGTGGATAGGTATGAAATGGGCCGATTTCGTCAGCCTATCCACAATCACCCAAATAGCATCGTGCCCGGCCCGTGAGCGAGGCAGTCCCGTCATAAAGTCCATGGTGATCTTCTCCCACTTCCACACTGGAATCGGTAGGCTCTGCAACTTTTCCACAGATACTCGGTGCTCAGCTTTCACCTGTTGGCAAGTTAAACATCTAGCAACAAACTCACCAACATCCTTCTTCATCCCGGGCCACCAATAAAGCAACTTCAAGTCCTTATACATCTCGGTGCCTCCTGGATGTATAGCATATGGTGCTCGGTGTGCTTCATGAAGAATGTCCTCTTTAATGCCCAAGTCCGCCGGTACACAAAGTCGTTCGCGGAAACGCATCAATCCATCTCCGTCTAAAGTGAAGTCACCGGTGCAACCATCAACCATCTTATCTCGAATCTTTTGCAATTCCACATCGGAGACTTGCTTTTTTTTAATCCTTTCCATAAGTGTAGGTTGCACCACCAAAGTCATCAGCCTCAAAGGTGTGTCAGGAGCCACCACCTCCAACTCCAACCGCTTCATTTGCTCGATCAACGGCAGTTGAGTCACCACAAACATCGCTAAGTTTTTCGTCGATTTCCGACTTAGCGCATCCGCCACCACGTTAGCCTTGCCCGGGTGGCAAAGAATTGTCAGGTCGTAATCCTTGAGTAGCTCCAACCATCTGCGTTGCCTCAGGTTCAACTCCTTCTGAGTGAATAAATACTTTAAGCTCTTATGATCCGTATATATTTTGCATCGCTCGCCGTATAAGTAGTGGCGCCATAGCTTCAATGCAAAGACCACGGCCGCCAACTCCAAGTCGTGAGTGGGGTAATTCTTTTCATAATCCTTCAATTGGCGAGATGCATACGCGATCACTTTCCCGTCCTGCATCAAAACACAGCCCAATCCGTTAAAAGTAGCATCACTATAAATCACATACCCTGTTCCAGCAGTCGGCAAGGTTAGGATCGGGGCGGTCGTCAATCTCTGCTTCAACTCTTGGAAGCTCCTTTCACACGCATCATTCCAGATAAACTTGGTGCCTTTGTGCGTGAGCATCGTGAGGGGAGTAGACAACTTTGCAAATCCCTCAACAAACCTTCGGTAGTAGCCGGCCAAACCAATGAAGCTCCGTATCTCGGTTACACTTGTCGGCCTCGGCCAATCCTTGATAGCTTCAATTTTCCTTGGATCCACTGCTATCCCTGATCCTAAAATCAAATGGCCTAAAAACGCCACCTCTCTAAGCCAAAACTCACACTTTTTCAACTTGGCGTAGAGCATCTTTTCCCGAAGCACTTGAAGTATAAGTCTCAAGTGTTCCTCGTGATCCGCATCACTTCAGGAATAGATCAAAATGTCGTCGATGAACATCACGACAAACCTGTTTAAATAAGGCTTGAAAACACGGTTCATTAAATCCATAAAAGCTGCTGGGGCATTAGTGAGCCCAAACGGCAAAACGGTAAACTCATAATGTCCATACCGTGTTCTAAAAGCCGTCTTCGACACATCCTAAGGCTTGATCTTCAACTGGTGATATCCCGACTGCAAGTCAATCTTGGAATATACGCAAGATCCCTGGAGCTGATCAAATAGATCATCAATCCTCGGTAATGGGTACTTGTTCTTGATCGTGACTTTATTAAGTTCATGATAGTCCACGCACAAGCGAAGTGATCCATCCTTTTTCTTCACAAACAAAACCGGTGCTCCCCAAGGCGACAACTCGGTCGCACAAAACCCTTGTCCAGAAGATCCTGTAACTGTGCCTTCAGCTCCTTCAATTCTGCTGGTGCCATCCTATAGGGTGCCTTTGTGATTGGAGTAGTCCCGGGAACGAGATCTACCACAAACTCAATCTCCCTATCAGGTGGCATGCCTGGAAGCTCCGCTGGAAACACATCTCCAAACTCCCGCACTACGGGGATATCCTCAATCCTGGGGGCATCATCATCACCCCTCAACACAACAGTAGCCAAATAGGCCACACAGCCTCTACTAATCAACTGCCTAGCTCGAGAGGAGCTAACCGTCATCGCAAACAGCGAACTCTTGCATCCTCGGTACACAACCTCCGCCTGCCCCGGCTCTCTAAATGTCATAGTTCGATCTTTACAATCGATAGTGGCGTAGTACTTAGTCAACCAATCCATGCCCAAGACAACATCAAACTCCCCGAGTTTATGCAAAGCTAAAAGGTCTACGGGCATAATCCAATCTCCAACTCGAACAGGGCAACTGGGACAGAACTCCCGAATATCCAAAGAATGATCGGGTACAATAACTCGTCCCGGATGCAACAAGGATACAAGTGGGATGCCATGCAACTCGGCGAACAGCCGGTCTATGAATGAATGCGATGCACCGGTATCAAACAATGCTCTAACTCGAATACCATAAAGTAAAATGATACCTGCGACCACATTCTCGGCTGCCGCCGCCTCCTCAGTTTGGGCCGCGTACATGCGCCCGCTCGGGGCCTGTCGTGACCCCTCCGCCTGCCATAGAACTGGCGGCCGCCCGGCCTGGTGATGGGCAGAAGATGTCCCCTGACTGGGACCTGGCGATGCTGGTGCAGATGCCGAAGATGGCGCTGGCGATGGACTCCTTGGGCAGTCCGACTGAAAGTGGCCCTCTTGGCCACATAAGAAGCACCTGCCCTGACTGCGTGAACACTGCCGCGGGTAATGAGGACCGCCACAGATCACGCAGCGAGGGGCCTGGCGACGATCGGGTCCTCCTCGCTGAGTAGACGAGCCACATCCCCGCGACTGGCTCCGGCTCCTGGGGTGCCTCGGCGGCCTCCGTGAGTGCGTCTGACTCGCACCCTCAGCCGCGGGCCTCTTTCCCTTCCCCTTCTCCGAGCTCTCGCGACGCTCCTAAAGATCTGCCGCTCAAGCCTCTACAATCAATGCTCGATCCACAACCTCCGATAGGTCTGGAGGTTGGAAGACTGCACCAACCGGAAGATAGAAGGCCGTAATCCGCGCTAAAAAATGCGGGCCTTGTCCTCGTCATCCCTCACAACAAACGGTACACAGTGAAGTAGCCGGGAGAACTCCCTCTCGTACTCGGCCACTGACCGCTCGTCCTGGCGCAAGCCGTGCAAATCCTGCTCCATCTTCCTCTTGACGTTGGTCGGGAAGTAGTGCGCCAGAAGGAGCTCCTTGAATCTCGTCCAAGTAATCACTGCCAAGTCGGTGTTGGGGTTGTCCTGGATATCCAACCACCAACGGTAGGCCTCGCCGTCGAGAAAGTGATGGCGAGCCAAACTCTGTCCCGCTCCTCCACAAAGGTGTCTCGAAAGAGCTTCTCCATGTGCATCAACTACTTCTCAACAATCCAGTGGTCGACGTTCTCGCCATCAAACGTCCTCGAGTTGCACCTCTTGAACTCACTGAGGCGATCCATGAGCCGATCCCGCTCGACTCCCTCGGCCCTCACGGGGAAAGCTGTCCCCGTGGCCGGTCTCTGAACTGGGGGTGCCGCAGCCACCTCCTCCCGAGGTGTGGTCGCCGGTGCCGCACGTGAAGAACTGGGCGCGGGGGACTGCGCCCTCGGTGCAACGTTCACCACGGGTGCCGGCGGTGTGGGAACCTCGGTCTCCCTCGAAGCTGCCGCCTGCTGAAGTAGGAGGTCCTCAAGATGCTTCATCCGCGCCTCCTGCCGCTGAGCCACCTCAACCTGCCGCTGCCGTCTGCTGCGCCAACAGATCAGTGAGGACCGCAAGCTGGGTCCTCAAGTCACGGACCTCACTAGATCCGAAAGTAGCGGAGGTCTCGACCTCCTCGGGGTGTGCCGCATCATCCGCCCCGGCAGACTGGGAGCGTGTAATCGGCATCGTCACTACAAAACATAAAAGCGCAAGTTAGTAACCCACGCTATCGCATCCCCGCTCAAATAGATAAAACCCAAATCATCCGAAAGTAAGGAAGTGTCCTTCACTACTAACTCCCGATGTTACGTTGTCGGCCGCCAACGTAACNTCCAACTACTACTCTCTATCTAGTAGTGATTATAACACACTCAATACTGTGTCGATTTCCATTTCCAATTAAGGTCCTACCAAAGGTAGTCCAGCTTGTGTCGCCTAAGTGCCTGTGGTAGCCCAACATCCCTACTCTTGGAATGTGTCTGTCCCACTCGACCTCGTAGGCTTCTCAATACCGCACGAGCGAACATAAGTCGCGTAGGGTAACTCCGGAGTGCCGGCTTGTAGGGAGCGACCCTCACAAGCATGTGCGAATGAGCACAAATGGCAAGCAAGCGTAGTCAACGTCTCAAGTATCCAATCATCATGTCTCTAACATGGTATAGTCACTAGCATCTCGAAGATCTAGTTGTAAGTCACAAGTGAAGTTCCAACGTTCTCTAGGTCTAGTGCCCCTTTATGACACTTAGACATTTAATATTTAAGCATGTTCCACATTCCTCAATGGCCCTACCCACTAGGTTCACCCATGTCCCGAGCTCAATGCCGCTTGATGACATTAGCTCTCTAATTCACATGTCATTCTAGTTTGATGCCCCTATATGGCAATTTTGTTATGTTTCATGTCTCAATTAAACTTAGGTTTAAATGCATGAATCAAAGTTCATTTACACTATAAGGAATATGATCCAATATAAGAATGCCAAAAATCCCGCATAATCTTCCTATGCTATCCTCTACTACATAGTGATCCAAAATTTCATTATATGTAACATAGGCATTTTAAGCATTCCAAAAATCATAATAAATACATTTAGTATGAATATGCATGCTTTTCCAATTTACGAAATATATATCACCATATATGAGAATTTCTCATATTATAGGCTAGGTCAAACCCACCAAAATCGAAACCTTCGTTTCGCCGAACGAAGGTATCCACTAGCTTCCTACTACCCTAGAAACATCAAAATAGGGTCACCCAAACGAAACGAAGAGCAATTAGCTCAATCATTAACCATAAAGCAAAAAGGGTCAAAACTCACCTCAAGAGTAAAAATCCTCTCCTAAGCTCCAAAGGAGAGCTAGAATCCTTCCAATCCAAGCCCAAGGAAGGTTCTAAACCAAAAAATCTAGCTCCAAAAGCCCTAGATTCGAAACGCCCAAAATAAACCCTAAGTCCCAAAACTAGGGTTTCATCTCAAAGAAAGCTCTAAAATCCAAAACTAGAAGAAAGGATCTTGCCACTTACCTCTTAGAAGCTTCAATCCAAGCCCAAAGTCCTCAAACTTGTAGGATCTCCCCTCCACCAAGCTCCAAACCCAAGCTCCAAGCCTCAACAATGGTGGAAATGCCTCCAACAAGCAAAAAGAGAAGTTTTATCTCTTTAAAACACAACAAAAAGAGATCAAAACCAAAGAGAGGCAAGGTGGGGCTCCTCTTACCTTGTCTCCCCGTGTTCTCAGCTCAGGGAAGGCCCCAAGGGGCGTGGGTGTTGATATAAGGAGGCTACAAAAGCAAAAACACCCCTACAGTCCAGACTGTACGAAAAATGCCTCCTTGTACCGGTACACGGGCCCTTGTACCGGTACAAGCCCTACGAAAAGCTTCAACCCGAGGCTCGGGTTGGGGGGGTTTAGCGGCCCTGTACCAGTACAAGCCCGGTGGCTGTACCGGTACAACCATCAACCTTGTACCAGTACAAGACCTCCAGATAGCTACCCGAGAGCTGGCCAAGAATCCGATTTTTTGGGTTTTGGTACACAGCTTTAAATCACAATTCTCGGGATACGAGCCATAGGTCGGAACACTCTATGACCCACCAGAAAGTCTGGAAGGACTCAGAACACAGCTCGAACACTCGAACCTCGCAATTCGCAAAGGTCCAGTGTGCTACAGGTGGTCTCTCTATACATGGTGCAAAATCTCTCTCTCTCTCTAATACAATAAAAGAAAGAGTAAACCACCTAAGCTCAAAAGTAGCTCCCCGCTAACTAGCTACGCGACTCCCTTGCCGCGATCCCGTGCCTCCGCAGGTGCTGAAGGCTCTGAAATAAAACTATAAAACAGGGGGCGTGAGAACTATTGAATAATAGTTCCCAGTGGGCAATTACTGGCTTCAGTGAAATGTACCACTAGGCCCAAACTAAAATGGGGTCAGTAAGCAGATATAAACAAGAGCGATATGTACGACAAGTAAATAAGTATGAATATTTGCTACCACATGATATCTCTACTTAGCATGATTTAGCATAAGTAAGAAAAGCTATTCTTGTAAGAATGTACCCAAGCATCGCTAGTATGATGTCCATAAGTCAAATAGTAAAGATGTCATTGTTTACTATTCTAATCAATGTCCACATGGCATGATGAATGCTCAAAATCAAATCTGAAGAGACCAGCCCGAAGGCTGTCTGGCCCTGAGACCCACCTGTAGGCTGTCTTGCCGGTGCCGAGCCTAATGGCCCCGTGGTAGTCAACATCCCCACTCTAGGAATGAGCCTTTTCCACGACAATCCACTTCGGCGCCCAATCCCGCACGGCGAATATGTATCGCGATGGCCATCTCCGGAGTGCCGGCTTGTAGGGAGCGGCCCTCACAAGCATGTGCGAATGAGCACAATGGCAAGTAGCAAAAGATCCGTCTCAAGTACCAAGTTCTCATGTCTAACAATATGGAATACGTCACAACTCTCTCATAGGCCTACCTCTATGTCATCATATCTAACAACATGGGAAGTAGTAGATGTCCATGGCCTATCACTAAGTCTCATTGTAATATACTGAAAATCCGGAAAATAAATATCGAACTTTAGTCAAATTGACCAAAGTGCGAGGATGGTACACTTCGGAAAGTCCGAAGGTGTTAAAATAGGTAAGAGTGCGTTGTGGAAGGTTTTCGAGAGCTAAAGAATCAAATTCTGCATTCTGCAGTTTTGAGCTCTCGGGGACCGGTCCCTGGTGGGAGAGACCGGTCCCCGAACGCGTATGAAATGAGACAGCCGAAAAATCGGCTAAGTCCTAAGAAACTAGCTCTCGGGAACCGGTCCCTGCCTAAGAGACAGGTCCCCCAGAGACCGGTCCCTTTAAAGAGAGACCGGTCGCATTGCGCGCAGCAGCTCTGGCTGCGCTGGGAGAGCTCTCGGAGACCGGTCCCTAGTCGGGGAGACCGGTCCCCAAACCCGAAATTTGCCCAGTCCAGGCAGTTGAATAAGATGAAAGTTGAGGGGTTTATTTGCATTTTGGCAACCCATTGAGTATAGTTAGAGGGTAAATGAGATATTTCTCTCATTTCACTCCCTCTCCCACTCTCATCTCTCTTTCTCTCTCTAGAAGACAAAGAAGGAGAAGAAGAAGAGAAGGGGAAAAAAGGAAAAGAAGAAGAAGAAAGTGGAGAAGAAGCTATTGGAGTGAAGCAACTTCATCTTCTTCCTCTCTAGAGCAAGAAAGGAGCAAGCTTAGAGGTAAGCCTTGCCCCTTCTCATGTTAAATTCCAAACTAGGGTTTGGATTAGAGCAAAGATGGTTTTTATAGAACCTTTAGAGCATTTGAAGCTTTTCTTTTGCTTTTTTAGAGATCAAAACCAAGAAATGGGGGTAATGAGTAAAGCTTGAAGGTGAGCTTGACCCCTCTCATGGTAGAATCCAAACTAGGGTTTGGATTGAATTAAAGATGGTTTAGATGGACTCTTTAGAGTAGAATGAAGCTACTTTTGCTTCCTCTTGAGATCAAACCCTAAGTTTGATACATGCAATGGAGCTAGGGCACCCAAATTGGGGCTTTTGCTCATGAGGATTTCTAAGTGCAATTGACCCTCTAGAAACCTAATTGGGGGTATTTTCGATGCGTTGGTATGCTCGGATTAACATTACGAAGAACCAATGAAAAGATATGAGCAAAATGATCTATTAGGGCTTCGTTTTGCTGCAGGTAAAGAACGAGAAGCCTAAAAATCCCAAGAAAATCGTCGAAGCACCTTTGAAAGCCTACGAGGTAGGTGGTGCTTCTCAAACTCGTTGAACTTCTCTCTATGCGTAATGTGTCATTCACTTGAGCATGTGTATATATATTGTTGCATTCATTTTAGGGTAAAGTAATGATGAAAATGTGATGATGCATGATTGTGAGCACAACTTGCATAATATGATGAATGAGAACTATGTGAACGTCAAAAACCCTATGTGTATGCATGAGAAAAAAGTGAGCACCCAAAGAGAACAGAGTGACACAATGACATAGATCGAGTGGCTTTCGATAAAGTTAAAGTGAAATGACACTAGAGATAGTGTGAGGTAAAGAACCAATGTAATGTAAAGAATGATGAAAATGACAATGTTTAAAGTTAAAGTGATGTGGGGAATAAAGAACATGAGTGCTAGAGGTTGCCAAAAGTAAAGAATGTAAGAATATGATTGCTAGAGTTAGCAAGAGTAATGAATGGTAAAGAACAATGATTGCTAGAGTGGCAACACAAAGTGATGAAAGAATACTAGAGCTAGTATAAAGTCAAGATTGAACTTATAAATCCTCTGAGTTAAGGATATGATCATACTTGCTATGAGTTCCGTGCTCGAGGGCGGTCGCTCCCCCTCGGGCGATGCGCTCCGGAGTTATGCATCACGGGTTGGAGTAAACCCGAAGGACGGTCCTAGCGGGTGAGTTCCTGCGATGATGGACTTAATGTGAAGCAAGTTAATGTGGCGATACCCCCGGGTTAGCCTTGAGATTAAAGAACAAAGAGCAAAGAACAAAGTGCAAAGAACAAAGAACAAAGAACAAAGAGTAAAGTGAAAAGAACAAAGAATTTGCATAATCTGCATTTATTTAATGTTGAGCATACTCCTTGCTTTATTGTTCAGGCATATTAGCATCATGTATAGATTGGTTACTATATGCAGCTTATTCTTTCTATTATGCCTGAGTTAGTCCTAGTGGGAAAGTCGGTGATGTTGAGGCCGAACCCACTGGGAACTTTGTTGTAGTTCTCACCCCACTATTTCCACACAGCCGGGACCGAGCGAGCCGGCGAGCGACCGAGGTAAAGGTATCGCGCCTTAGTCAGAGGCCACCAAAGTTGGGTTTCATTTTGTAGTAAAGTACCCTATGATCATCTTTTGTACATGATGATAAATGATGTAAAGAAAGAATGTAATGTGTATTTTGAGGTAAATGTGATGTAAGAAAGAAATGATGAAATGAAATGTAGGGAATTCGAAAATGAACAAGATGAATGCAATGTATATGATCAAAAATGAATCATAGTACTTGTAAATGTCTAGTTTTCCTTTCTTTCACTAATGGCTATTGCTTACCCTCGTGTAAACCGTATTTATATGTTTCCGCTAGTGCACTTCTTGTTTGAAATTGTACATGTGATGAGCCTTGGGCGGACAGGAAAAACTCTGTCCGTTCGGCATCTGTTTGACGTGCTCGGGCCGGCCCAAATTGGTATCGGTCCCGAGGCGTGACACTCATAGTTTGCTAGTCCAGGTGCCCCTTTATGACACTTTTATTTACTAAGTCCAAGCTTAAACCAAATGTTTATAAATGCATAGTTGAGCCACTTTAAACATATGAGACATGTTTCCAAACGGCTAGTGCGAACACTACTCAAATGCATGTAACAATATCGAGAATGCTCTAGTATATAGAGTGAAAATTATCTTATACATAACACATGCATTTTAAGTGTTCTAAAATTCACATAAATTTTATTTAGCATAGATTTGCATTTAAAATGATGTTATGACGAGTATAGAAAGCATGGGGGCCATTTTGCCCCGTTTTCATGAAGCCAAACCCACCACAACTCTTGCGCTCCTTCGTTTGCTCCGACGAAGGTGTCCGCTAGTCTCCTAGTACCCTAAAGATGTAGGAACAAGAGTTAAACGAACCTTACGATCAACCCTAAGCTCAATCAAAAAGCAACATAGGTTAAGGTGGGGAAAACTCACCTCAAGTGAAGAAATCCTCTCTCAAGCCCCAAATGGGAGTTAGAGTTCTTCAAATCCAATCTAAATAAAGGTTATAAATTCATCAATTAGGTTTCAAAGCCCTCTAATCGAAAATCCCCAAAAATAAACACTAAATCCCAAAATCTAGGGTTTCTACCAACAAAAACACCAAAGCTAGAATCTAGAGGAAGGAAATCACCAACTAACCTCTAGGATGCTCCAAATCAAGCTCAAAATCCTCTAGGGTTGAAGATTGATCCACTACCAAGCTCCAACCATAAGCTCTAAGCCTCCAAAGGTGAGAAATGAGGGAGAGGAAGATGCTCCAAGGCCTCCAATCTTGCTCTCTTTCAACTCCTTCTTCTTCTCGTTCTTCTTCTCTTTCTAGAGAGTGTAGAGAGAATGTGAGGGAGAGAAATGAGGGTGAGAGGGAGAGGAAATGGCCCTAAGGTCCTATGAAGTAACAAAATTCACTTAAGTCCCTCAAAAACCCAACCTGTGCACTGCCCGGGTCTGGGTAGTTTTCGGACTGAGGGACCGGTCTCCCCGACCTAGGACTGGTCTCTCAGCCTGCCCCGAAAATCCAACGTTCGGGAACCAGTCTCTCCCCGCATGGGACCGGTCTCTCCCCGCGTGGTCGCGCTCGGGGACCGGTCTCATCCGCCAGGGACCGGTTGCCTCGCAGACAGCCGCAACACTGTTCTGAGGGGACCGGTCTCTCCTATCAGGGACCGGTCCCCGAGAGTGAAAACTCTCAGGACTTGCCAAAACTCTAGAGATCGAACTTTTAGGTCGGAATACCATCTACGACCTTCCACCAAGTGTGGAAAAGTTCGGAATACATATCAAACACTCGAACCTCGCAATTTGCAAAGGTCCAGTGTGCTACATACTTATTCCATATTTTAGACATGATGACCGGGTTTTTGAGATGGACCACTATGCTTGCTTGCCATTTGTGCTCATTCGCACATACTTGTGAGGGTCGCTCCGTACAAACCGGCACTCCGGAGTTAGCCTATGCAACATAAGATCACTCGTGTGGTATTGAGAAGTCTACCGGGCCGGGTGAGATAGACTCATTCCTAGTGGGGAATGTTGGGCTACCACGGGCAGTTAGGCGATACAAGCCGGACTACACACGTGTAGATCCATGACCAGGATTGAACTATGATACCTTTTGTGCAATGTGGAAACTACTACTAGATGGTGCGTATTAGTTGGACTAGTGGACATGCATGATAGTGCATATTGTGGACCTTATGTTAGTCATTGATAGCATTGACACTCTAGTGGTAGTATGTTTACATCTATGTTGATAAGTATAGATGCATGGAAGATTAGCAATGAAAAGCATAATTTACTCTTTGTAGCATTATGGACTTAATGAATATGCAAGTAATTGACATGGGCATATAGTTGAATATGCATGTAATAGACATGGGCATATAGTTGAATATGGATGTAATTAACATGGGCATGTAGTTGAATATGCATGTAATCGATATTGGCATAAAGTTGAACAAATGAGTTTAAAATATCATATATTTGATAGTTAATTCTTTACTAGAGGCATGACTATGACTTTAACATGTTTATAATACTTGCTTTTCATATATTGCTTAATTCCTTATAACATGCCTTTGTTAGCCTAGTGGAGTATTTCGCTGAGGTCGGCGATTTGCCCACTGGAAACTATTGTTTAATAGTACTCACGCCCTCTGTTTTGTTGTTGTTTCAGAGCCATTCGCATCGGGAGTGGCTAGGGATCGTGGCAAGGGGTTAGCGACTAGCTAGGGCCCCTACGGAGTTGTTTTTAGAAGGACCCGATGTAACGTATCGAAACCTCGATAGTGATTATCGAACTTTAGCCAAATTGGTTAAAGTGTCGAGAGAAATGGATGGACAAAGTCCAGTTGACATTCTAACAATGTTAGAAAGGTCAAAGTTGAGTCCCGAGAGTGTTAAACAAGTTTTAGCATTGCTCGGCGCAATTTAAAAGTGAACAATGCAAAAAACTACAGTCTGGGCAAAGTGTACCGGTACAACATCAATGTTATACCGGTACAGCAATTACGGACCGAGGAAAGTAGTTCTCGGGTTTGATCTCTGCGTAGAAGTGTACCGGTACACCCCTGGTTTGTACCGGTACACTTTGGTAAAACCTGAGGAGGCTGCTCTCGGGTTTGCCTCTGTGTGATCGTGTTACCGGTGACAGACAAAAGTGTACCGTTACACTTTGGACCCGGCAGCAAGATTAAGTCTGCTGCAATTATTAGTGTTTGGGGGGCTTAGTTGCAAATGTTATCCACTATATAGCACCCAACACTCATCTCCTTCACAGCAAACACCACTCCACTCTCTCCCTCTCTCATTTCCCTCTTTCTCTCTCTAGAGATCTTGACCTAGAGCTTGGAGTTGAAGGGGAAGAAGGCTTGGAGGTGGATTTTGGAGGTCTAGAAGGTGAAGAAGCTCTCCATCAAGGTGGAACTTGGGAGGAAGTTGGGCTAAGGTGAGTTTATGCAAGAACTCTTCTAGGGTTTGGATTTCCACCTTAAGATTTAGTGTTTTGGACTTATAGCAAGCTTAGAAAAGTCGAACAAGCCATGAACTCCATGAAAACCCATGGAAGCTCAAGGTGCTCTCATGGTGATCACCTAGGGTTTGTGTTAGATGCCCTAGGGTTTGTCCAAATGACTTAGTAATGGTATTAGAGAGCTTCCTAGATGGTTCTAAGCTAGTAATTGCTTAGGGATGAGATCAATCTAGGAGAAAACCAAATATGACATTGTTAGGGCACCAAATTTGGGGCTTTTGCCTCCGACCATTTCCGAGGCAAATTGACCTTGCGGAAACCTAATTGGGGGTATGCGTTGGGCAACTCGGTTCGACGAAACGAAAAGATTTAGATAAAGTTATGGAATAAAAGCCTAATTTGGCTTTGTTTTGCCGTAGGCGTGAGAGTAGACGCCCTAAAAATCCCAAGAATTGAACCGTAGCATCCTCTCAACCATCAAAGGTGGGTGATGCTTTCCGAAGTCATCGAACTTCCTCTTATGTCTAAAGTGTCATTTATTTGAGCACATGTGAATGTTGAGCATTGAGCATAGTAGGGTTATTTGAAAGTATTTTCTTGCATGTTATGAGTATAAATGCATGTGAAAGAATGGTAAAAGACTAAGAACATGAAAACCCTATGTATGCATAAAAAGTGATAAGAATCTAGAGGAGGTAAAGAATCAAAATAACGTAATGACATATGGATTGGGTGGCATTAGTAGGTGTCAAATATGCAAATGAACACTAGAGTGTGTGGCATTAGTAATTGACAAGAATGCTAGAAATGAACATTTAGAGAACAAGTGTGGCATCAATGTGAGTACAAGAACAAAGTAGTGTACATGACACTAGTATAAGTAGAATGCAAGTAAATAGAGATAGCAACGTATGAGCATTGCTTCCTTGAAGTCAAGGAATGGATTTAATTCGGAATCCTTAAGTTAAGGATTGGATCATACTCGCCTGTTAGTCCTTGCTCGGAGGGCAGTAGCTCCCCCTCGGGCGATGAGCTCCGGAGTAGTCATCACTGGGTCGTAGGAGTTTCTCCTCAGAGAATGGTCTCGTCGGGTCGTAGGAGTTTCTCCCCGATACTGGGATTTAGAGTTGAGTAGTTTGTTGAGGGCGAAACCTACGGGCTAGCCATGAGATTCGGCAATGAAAATGTAATCTTGCATTCATCATGAGCATTCTATCGAGCATAGCATTGTTTATTGTTCAGGCATATTAGCGGCATTTGTTAGTTGGTTACTATCTATTCTTTCTTCTATTATGCCTGATTTAGACCTAGTGGGAAAGTCGGCGAGATCGGGTGTCACGTCCCGCTATCGCCAATTTGGTCAATCCGGGCGCGCGCACAGACGCCGAACGAACAGCACCTCCTCTGTTCGTCCAAGGCTCAACAACAACGGATACATGTATAAAGAAATTAAACAATTCCCAGGATCACATTTCAATATACATGGCTTGCACGATGGCAAGCAACAACACAAGTGATAGTAAACTAACTGTACAATGAAATTCACTGTAATTTAAAACTTTACATAACTGAAACATTTAGTTATTACATGCTTTATATACATTCATTTACATATCTCTGTACATCGAAATAGATGATACATGAGCCCAAAATGGTATACCACTAGTACTCGGGTGTCCACTAGCTAGGCTGCTGGCTCTTGCCTCGATCCTCGGCCACAAATACTCGCACTGGAACCTGTATGGTTAGTGGTGTGAGAACTACAAGAAAGTTCCCAGTGGGTTCGGCCGCCGACCTCGCCGACTCACCCACTAGGTCTACTCAGGCATATGTAGGCAAGAAAGTAAACAGATAGTAACCAACTATAATATGTAACTACTACAATGCCTGTACAAAGCTGAAAGAAGCAATATATATAAAACTGTAAATATGCATGCATGCCTTTACTGAATTTACCCAATCTCTTGGTTAACCTTTTGGTTAACAATAACTCACTGACACTATCCCAAATATCGGGGAGACGCAACCTGCACCCGATGGGACTGTCAACTGGGGGAGACGCACCTCCTGATCCAGTAAAGATGACTACTCCGGAGCTCATCGTTCAAGGAGGAGCGACCTACCTTGAACCAAACGAATGTGAGTATGATCTGATCCTCTTTTAGAGGATTCAACAATAGACAATGTCACACTTTGACTCCAACTAACCCTTTATGCTAGTTTCACAATTCAAATCTCTAATTAGAATGTCACCAAGTTTGCTATTGTTATAGTCCATACATTCATAGGGTTCTATATCCACATTCTATTGTTCATATATTTTCATGGTTGATAAGCATTTGCATAATCAATATCACTTACATAATAACAATACCCTAAAATGCATGATTACAATGTAAATATGCTCAATAAATTAGCATAGACATAAAAGGCGATTCAAAGATTTCGGATAGCACCACCCACCTGTAGTGGTGTCAAGAACTAGAATCCACGTCTCGAACTGTGCCAACAACAATATCACGCGACTCAATGCAATTAGAGCCGAATTGGCTTCTACTGTAATTAGTGCGTCGCCGACCTGTCGGAATGTCAATTTAGACTTTCGAGCAAGTTTAACTTTCATTTATAAAGGAATAAAAGAGATTAAACTTATGTTATACTCCTATTCTAACAAAACTTGCATTTCACTTTAACATACATATATATATGTATAGTGTTAAGGCCTCTAT
This sequence comes from Ananas comosus, assembly GCF_001540865.1. Taxonomy (NCBI): domain Eukaryota; kingdom Viridiplantae; phylum Streptophyta; class Magnoliopsida; order Poales; family Bromeliaceae; genus Ananas; species Ananas comosus. The sequence goes on along the minus strand of NC_033644.1, from coordinate 4,403,832 downwards.
ACATATACTCTTTTATTCCATTCTTTTACCCAGCAGTTTTATTTATTCTAATGCAGAACTTCAACCTTACTTAATTCAATTTCTATTTCAACACTAAGCCTATATACATTCATACGTATATACATGTACATATACATTTATATGTACAACTTGTTCACATTCCACCACCTTATATTATATAGAACTTTCACATTAACTACTTTTCACCCAAACTAGTCCACTTGACATCAACATAGAGCATTCTCTGGATTCATACAGTCAAATAGACATTAGCAACTTAGAAATTCTAAGTTAGACATTTTGCTCTAGGTTTCACATGGCACTTAGAGGCTTAACAATCATAATCTATCATTCAAACTCTTCCCTAATTTAAACACAATAACATTAAATAGGAAATAGGATCAACCTATTTCAGGTTTTTATCCCTATTCCATAATTCACCTATATACTATACTACATATAGCTCTTTATAGTTTAATCCATGGTTATATCAACTCCATAAGCTAAATTATGCATAATTTAACCTTCTTATACAGCAATTAGCATCATTCCCATTCAGGAATTTGAGCTAATTTACTCCAAACTTCATTCTTAATAAGCTAGGCATATATATATATATATATATATATATATATATATATATATAGACATGGATATGCTATATTTTTTTTATAATCTCTAGGCTTTCTACATACTACTACGTACAAGCCTTTAATCATATAAAACCCTCTCATAGGTAGTTAGAACAACCCTTAATTAAGATCTCAACCAACTTAAGTCTTGTTCATATTTCTAACCAATAATTCATATGCATTCTTTCCAACATATAGCTTATTAGAGATTTGCTCATGGTGATATAAGCTCTAAAAGCTAATTATCCATTTGTTCAACTCATTCTAGAGTAGATAACATCACTCTAATTAAGAGATATTCTAATTCATACCTCAATTTCTTTCTTTCTAGCTGAATTCCTGCTCACTAGCCTCTTCTCATCTCACAATATCCAAATTCACTAAACTCTTCTTCAAAAAAACCATTCTAGTGCTTTAGAGAAAGAGAGGAAGAAAAAGCTAAAAAAAAGAGGTGAGAAGATAAGCTCCCATACGTATGAAGCTGCCGGGGTTGTTGGCTGTAGATAAGACTAAGAAAAAATGCAATTACGCCCCTCCACAATGCTGCAACTGCAGTTTTCACAAAACAGTCCCTGCAGTTTACGAAACAGTCCTTGCAGTTTACAAAACAGTCCCCGCTAGCAGCCGCAGCCTTGGCAGCCCATTTCTCACTTCTAGCTCGCTCCGATTTCATCCCAACACTTCCAAAACATGCTAATCTCTATGCCCAAACTACCAATTTAATTTGGAAGCATTTAATTTTCAATTTTGTATTAATTTGATCATTTTGACTAAATCGACTAAAAATTTCAGCTTTTTGTAGCAATAGCAATTGGAGGTCTTTAGCCACTTCGATTCCATTCGTGTCTATTCTCATACTTTAAAAACATGTCAATTGCTGTTCTCAAGCTACTAATTAAGTTTAGAAATACTTAATTTCCATTTTAGCATTATTGCGACCACTTTGATCACAATTAGCTCGAGATAAATTTTCAATGCATTACAATCTCCCCTCCTTAAACAGTTTCGTCCTCGAAACTTAAATTCATACCTTAGTCCTCTTGATCGAATAGATGGGGATAGGATTCACGCATAGCTTCTTCCAATTCCCAAGTGGCCTCTCGTCCTGAGTGATTACTCCATTGTACTTTCACGTAGGGAATAGTGCGATTTCGCAGTTCTCGCGTTTCTCGATCAAGGATGCATACTGGATACTCTTCATAAGTCATATCCTCTTGTAAATCTACAGGCTCGTACTCCATAACATGCCCTGAATGGTGCACATATTTTCGGAGATTCGAAACATGAAATACATTGTGAATTCCCTCGAAGTTCGGCGGTAGAGCCAATCTATAAGCTACTGCTCCAACTCGCTCTAGGATCTCGTAAGGTCCAATGTATCGAGGACTAAGCTTTCCTCGAACACCAAATCTCTTTATCCCGCGCATTGGTGATACTTTCAAGAACACCTTATCGCCAACCGCAAACTCCAAATTCTTTCGGCGCTTATTTGCATAACTCTGCTGTCGTGACTGAGCCGTCAGCAATCTTTGGCGGACTAGGCGTACCTTTTCCTCCGCCTCCTGGAGTACATCAGGACCAAGAACCATTCTTTCACCCACTTCACTCCAATGGATAGGGGATCGACATTTTCTCCCGTAGAGGGCTTCAAACGGTGCCATTGCGATACTTTCTTGATAGCTGTTATTATAAGCAAATTCAGCCATCGCCAAGGAATCATGCCAACTCCCTCTGAAGTCAAGTACACATGCCCGTAGCATGTCCTCCAAAATCTGGATCGTCCTCTCAGACTGTCCATCGGTCTGAGGATGAAAAGCTGTACTAAAGTCAAGACGTGTGCCAAGAGCATCCTGTAAACTCCTCCAGAAGTGAGATGTAAACCGCGGGTCTCGATCAGATACAATCGACGTCGGGACTCCGTGTAATCTCACAATCTCATCGAGGTACACCTGTGCCAACTTGTCCCTTGACCAAGTAACATGAATCGGCAAGAAATGCGCCGATTTCGTCAGTCGATCAACAATCACCCAAATAGTGTCATGTCCAGCCTGTGATCGAGGTAATCCAATAATGAAATCCATCGCAATGTTCTCCCACTTCCAGACCGGAATAGGCAAGCTCTGTAACTTTCCCGCGGGAAATCTGCGCTCAGCTTTAACTTGCTGACAAGTCAAACACTGCGCTACAAACTGTCCAACATCCTTCTTCATTCCAGGCCACCAATAATGTACTTTAAGATCTTTGTACATCTTAGTGCCACCTGGATGTACACTATAAGGTGACTGATGAGCTTCCTGTAGTATAGCCCTCTGAACCTCCTCGTCTTTAGGTACGCACAACCGGTTGCGAAACCGTAGGGCACCGTCAGATCCCACCATAAACTCATCCCCTCGCCCGCTCTCAACTTCACACCACACTTTTTGGAGATACGGATCTAAAGATTGCCGATCTTTAATCCGTTCCAACAAAGTCGGTTGAACAACTAGAGCGGCAAGAATAGCTGGTACATCTGGAGCTACTACCTCAAGATCGAACCGCCGCATTTCATTCTGCAACGACGGTTGATGTGTGATCACCATAGCCAAGTTCTCCACTGACTTCCTACTCAATGCATCAGCAACCACATTCGCCTTTCCTGGGTGGTATAGAATATTAACATCATAATCTTTCAACAATTCTAACCACCGGCGTTGTCGCATATTCAGCTCTTTCTGGGTGAATAAATACTTCAGGCTCTTGTGATCTGTATAGATTTCACAATGTTCGCCATAAAGATAATGTCTCCACAACTTCAGTGCGAAGATCACCGCCGCCAATTCCAAATCATGAATAGGATAATTCTTTTCATAGTTCTTCAACTGGCGAGACGCATAAGCAATCACTCGACCACTCTGCATAAGTACACACCCAAGTCCATTGTAGGAAGCATCACTGTAGATCACAAAACTCTCCCCTGAAATCGGCAAGGCCAGAATAGGAGTCGAAGTCAACCTTTCTTTCAACTCCCTAAAGCTACGATCACAATCTTCGCTCCAAACATATTTAGTTCCTTTATGTGTAAGGCGCGTTAATGGAGTAGTAATCTTCGCAAACCCCTCCACGAACCGCCTATAGTATCCCGCGAGTCCAAGGAAACTGCGGATCTCTGGCACAGTCGTCGGGCGAGGCCAATCTTTAATTGCCTCTACTTTCTTTGGGTCAACAGCTACACCACCCTCAAAAATCACATGCCCCAAAAATGCGACCTCCCGCAGCCAAAATTCACATTTCTTCAATTTGGCATATAACTGTTTCTCCCGAAGAATTTGCATCACTGTTCTCAAGTGTTTTTCGTGCTCCTCATTACTTCGAGAAAAGATCAGGATATCATCTATAAATACCACTACACACTGATCCAATAGCGGCTTAAAGATCCTGTTCATCAGATCCATGAATGCTGCAGGGGCATTGGTCAGCCCAAACGGCATCACTGTAAACTCGTAATGACCATAACGAGTGCGGAACGCTGTCTTGTGCACATCTTCTGGTTTGATCTTCAGTTGGTGGTAACCCGATTGAAGATCAATCTTCGAATACACTCGTGAACCTTGCAACTGATCAAATAAATCATCGATTCGCGGCAATGGATATTTATTCTTGATTGTGATCTTGTTCAGTTCACGATAATCAACACACAGTCGAAGCGTTCCGTCTTTCTTCTTTACAAACAGAACTGGGGCTCCCCACGGTGATACACTAGGCTTCACAAAGCCTTTATCCATCAAGTCCTGTAACTGAGCTTTCAACTCTCTCAACTCAGCAGGTGCCATTCTGTACGGAGCCTTCGAAATTGGCGCCGTTCCGGGAACCAAGTCAATAACGAACTCAATTTCCCGATCCGGCGGCAACCCCGGTAACTCCGCAGGAAATACATCAGGAAACTCTCGAACCACTGGAATATCACTCAGTGCTGGAAGTTCTTTTTGAGTCTCCACTACAGTCGCCAAATAAGCCGCACATCCACTACTAATCAACTTTCTTGCTCTCGTCGACGATACAGTCAGTGCAAAGAGCGAACTCTTGCACGCTCGATATACAACTTCTTTTTGCCCGGGTTCACGAAAAGTAATAATTTTACTTTCACAATTAATCGTGGCATAGTACTTTGCAAGCCAATCCATTCCAAGGATCACATCAAAACCTTTCATGCGGCTTAACACTAACAGATCTGCTGGCATAATCCAATCACCAATCTGTACTGGACATGCCGCACACACTTCATGGACACTAAATGTGTGCTCAGGGGCATATACCCACCAGGCATCAGCACTATCCGAAATCTCAATGTCATGCGTCTTAGCAAATGAACTACTGATGAATGAATGCGATGCACCTGTGTCAAATAATGCACGAGATCTAGTGCCATAAAGTAAAACAATACCTGCCACGACGTCATCAACTACGGCCGGCTCCTCTGCCTGGGCTGCAAATACACGACCACTCGGTGCAGATCGAGGTGCGTCCATACGGGTACTCGATGCAGATCGAGATGGCTCGTACTGACGCGGCACAAAAGTACGTCCAGCTGACATAGCAGGTGGTAGACCAGAACGCTGTCTGGAGGGTGACTGGACTGAAGCTGTGGACTGTGCAGGTGATGCTCCCCTCAGGCAATCACGAATCATATGTCCCGGCTGCCCACACTTGTAACACTTGCCCTCACGCTGTGAACAAACCGACGGTCGGTGATTCCCGCCACAAATCACACACCTCGGGGGTCCCTGATACCTCGACTGAGAACGTGGATACCGAGGGGGCCGTTTAGAGCTCGATTGTCCCCCGGCACCACTAGTAGTCCTTTTTTTTCCTTTTTCTCTTTCTCGTTCTCTTTCAAACGATTCGCGTTCATCACGCGCAATCGCATTCCCGCGCTCAACCCAAAGAGCTCGATCCAGGACCTCCTCAAATGTCTTTAACTTCAGAGCATTGACTGTCCTGAATATATCAGGTCGCAACCCCCGCTCAAAGTACTCCGCTCGATCTCAATCCGTATGAACCATACCAGGCACAGAGTTCACCAAATGAGTAAATTCCCGTTTGTACTCCCGTACCGAACGGTTTCCCTGTCTCAACTTGCGGAAGTCTTCCTTCATTTTCCTTTTATCGCTGTCGAGAAAGTACTCCATAAATAACATCTCGCGAAACTCCTCCCAAGTGAGCGGTGGTAGGTTTGATGCCCGCTTCTTCTTGGCCTTTTGCCACCAGATCTGAGCATCTTTCTCAAAGCAGTGTGCCGCCAAAGGAACTTTATCCCTTTCCAAAGTGTAAATGTCCTCGAATAATACCTCCATCGCTGTAAGCCATGTCTCTACTACCCACGGATTGGCTTCTTTTCCATCAAACATAGACGGATTAAACCGCAAAAATGCCTCTAACACCTTTACAAATCGTGCGCGCTCAGCCTCTAACGCGGTCACATCAGAATCAGAGGGCCCAAAAATCACTGGAGGAACAGTCAGCGGAACAGGAGGCACGATCGTCGGCGCCTCAGATATAGGTACATCCTGACTCCCAGGTGCTGCTGTCGTCGCCTGTCGCGACATTAGATCCTGTAAACTCTTTATATGCTCCTCCTGTCTCTGCATAGCCCCGACTAACGCGCTCACCTGAGCACGCAACTCCTGAACCTCATCAGACCCAGACTGCTCTGGCACCTCAGAAGGTGATGCCGGAGTGGATCTCGTCACACGTCGCGGTGGCATTTCTCCTGAAACGAACCATTCACATTAGTAAAACAAAACCAATCAGGCGAAAGCAATTCAAGTGCATTTATACTCAACCCTTAGCTTTATGTTGTGGCCATTCAACATAACTCTTTTTAGTTGCATATAAATAACACTCGGATCAGCCCCTAATTAACATTAGAGACTTGCTAACAACTAACCCAATTGTTTGGCTTTCGCTATCATTAGATTCACGCCACTCGCGTTCCTGGTCCCTAGGTTTCCAATCCTAAGTCCCCTAGGTCACCCTAGACTTTCACTATCACTTGCTCTGATACCACTTTATCTGTCACGTCCCGCTATCGCCAATTTGGTCGATCCGGGCCCGCGCACAGACGCCGAACGAACAGCACCTCCTCTGTTCGCCCAAGGCTCAACAACAACGAGTACATGTATAAAGAAATAAATAATTCCCAGGATCACATTTCAATATACATGGCTTGCACGAAGGCAAGCAACAAACACAAGTGATAGTAAACTAACTGTACAATGAAATTCACTGTAATTTAAAATTTTACACAACTGAACTTGTAACTGAAACATTTAGTTATATACATGCTTTTTATACATTCATTTACATGTCTCTGTACATCAAAATGGATGATACATGAACTCAAAATGGTAATTGCTAAACTCTGGTGTCAGCTAGCTAAGCTGCAGGGCCCTTGCCACGATCCTCGGCCTCAAAACTCGCACTGGAACCTGTATGGTTAGTGGTGTGAGAACTACAAGAAAGTTCCCAGTGGGTTCGGCTGCCGACCTCGCCGACTCACCCACTAGGTCTACTCAGGCATATGTAGGCAAGAAAAGTAAGCAGATAGTAACCAACTATAACATGTAACTACTACAATGCCTGTACAAAGCTGAAAGAAGTAACAGATATGAAAACTGTAAATATGCATGCATGCTTTTCATTAACTTTACCCAATCTTTTGGTTAACCCTCTGGTTAACAGCTGGACAAGTACGTTAGTCCTGGGGCAAGTACGTTAGCCCATAAATTTACCCAATTCAGTGGTTAACCCTTTGGTTAACAATAACTCACCAACGAAATCCCTCACGGGCCCTAAGCTGCCTCCCGATGGGACCGTCTGTCGGACAAGTACGTTAGTCCTGGGGCAAGTACGTTAGCCCAACAAGTGACTACTCCGGAGCTCACTGCCTGGGGGGAGCGACCACCACCAAGCTAAGAAAACAGACTATGTGAGTAAGATCTGATCCCCCTTTAGAGGATTCAACTGACAACAATGTCACAATTTAACTCTAACTAGTTCTTTATACTAGTTTCATAATTGCATTTCTCGATGCTAACCAAATCTCTAGTCATGATGTCACCAAGTTTACTATTGTCTTGGTCCTTTACAGTTTCATACATTCATAGGGTTCTATGTCCACATTCTATGTTCATATGTTCTTACTATCAATAAGAATTCACACGTTCAATATCACTTGCATAATGCCAATGCCCATACCCTATAATGCATGAATACAGAAGTAAATATGCTCAATGAATAGCATAGACATAAAAGGTGATTCAAAGACTTCGGATAGCACCACCCACCTTTATTTGATGCCGGAAAGGGAGAAATGCGCTTCTAGCGCTTTCCCGAGAACCGCGACCCGCGCTCGCGACTATCGACGCCGAAAATCTTCTTTTGGCGATATCTTCGCGTAGGAGCGACGGATTGCCGAACCGACTTCGCCAGCGCGTTTCTTTTACCCCCAATTAGGTTTGTACGCGGTCAATTTCACGTCAGGGTCTCTATCCTGCAAAAGTGCATTATCGGGGTCAATTTCTATAAAAATCCCGTTTCAATGCAATTTTCACAATTACATAGCGTAATTCAATTCTTATTAGCCCAAGAGCCTCAAAACAGTTAATAAAAACTGTCCAAATACTTCAATTCCATTTTTCTCTCTATCATTTCCCTTTCTTTCATTTTCTTTCTTTTCTTTTCTTTTTTTCTTTCTTTTCTTTTCTTTTCTTTTCTTTCCTTTCTTTCTTTCTCTTCCCTGCAGGTTTTCTTTTTCTTTCTCTTTTGCTTTTCTTTCTTTTCTTTCTTTCCTTCTTTTCTTTCCCTGCAGCAGCAGGCTTCTACTGCTGTTCCTGCTGAAGCTGCTGCTGCTGCTGCTCCTGCTGAAGCTGCAGCTGCTGCTGCTGCTCCTGCTGAAGCTGCAGCTGCTGTTGCTGGCGCATGCTGCTGCTGCTGCTGCTGGCACATGCTGCTGCTGCTGCTGCTGGTGCTAAGCTGCTGCTGCTGCTGCTGCTGCTGATGCTACTGCTGCTTGCTGCTGCTGCTGCTGCTGCTACAGCTGCTGCACTGCTGCTGCTGCTGAAGCTGCAGCTGCTGACTGCTGCTGCTGCGCAAGCTGCAGCTGAAGCTGACTGCTGCTGCTGATGCTCCTGAAGCTGCTGCTGCTGAAGCTGAGCTGCTGCTGCTGAGCTGAAGCTGCTGCTGCTGTTGACAGCCTAGCAGCAGCTAGGCTAAGCTGCTGCTGCTGCTGAAGCTCCTATTGCTGCTGCTGCTACAACCAGTAGCAGCAGGGAGAGAGATGAGAGGGAGAGAGATGACAGGGAGAGGTAGAAAACTCACCTCTTATCTTCTTCTTTTTCTTCTTCTTCTTCTCTTTTCTCTTCTTTTCTTCTTCTCTCTCTCTCTCTACGTATGGGCTGCAGAGGGGGATAAGGATGGAGCTCCCCTGTTGGCAGGTTTAGTGGAATTCCACTAAGCCATAGCTAATTACCATTTTGCCCCTCGACTTATCCGTTTAGCCGCGCGGATCAAATACCTTTCGCAGGCCCTTCCGAAAGTCCGATTGAGCTCAAATTTGGCAGGAATGTTCGTTTTTACTTAACAGGTCCACTGAAATTTTAACATTTCAGTTTCGACCCCGTTTGGTCACTGCGAACTGTCCCGAACTGTAATCTTTATCAGATCACTTTATGATGTAATTTCTCTCTCTACAGGTGTCAGAAAAATCTGAAACTTCAAATCTAGCCTCATAATAATGTTCCTGACATCTCTGCCAATTTTCATAATTTTCTGACACTGTGCATTTTCTGCTAATTTTCTCAGTCCCGTTCTTTACAGAAAATTCTACATTTTTCGTTTTCGCTCCGATTTCTTCCAAACATGTCCAAAATATACCAAGGGACCTTCACAAGCTACCAATTCAATTTGGAAGCCATTCCTTTTCATTTTGACATTATTGGAGCCGAATGAGAAATAGAATCAGCTCCAATGCACTTTCTCCTTTTTCACACTACCACTTCGCCCTGAGCTCTTCAAAGCCCTTTGATAACACACCCTTGGCTTTTCCAAGACTTCCCAACTGATTCGGAGATGCCACAATTTATCTTTACGCCTTACTTTCATTTCTTTTAATCAAAGTTAGCGTCGGAAATCCGAAACTCTCTTTATATTTTGTTTCGCGCCCAATTTGCGCCGAAACACTTATTTATCTCCGAAATTCATTCCAACGCATCACAAATCACTCGAGGATGATGTCCAACTAGCTCAATCCTCACTTTGACCCTCTAGGTCAAAGTTGACATCGCAATTCCAAGTTTCCATATGTTACATCGGGCCCGAACCCACTGGAAATTTTGTTGTAGTTCTCACCCCACTATTTCCATAGAGCCGGGGCTGAGCGAGCCGGCGGACGATCGCGGTAAGGGTATCACACCCTAGACAGAGACCGCCCGAGATACTTTTACATTTTGTAGTTGCATACCCCTTTATATTATCTTTTGTATTTGATGATTATAGATGTTTAAGGTAATTGTATTAAAGATATTTTATGATGTTAAATGCAAAGGCATATTTTGGGAAGATCATGTGATGTAAAAAGAAATTATGCAAAGAATGTAAAGAATTTGATTAAAGCAGTATGCATGTATGTGATTTAAAGTTAATCATATTACTTGTATGTTGAGTAGACAGTACTTTCACTTGGGCTATTGCTTGCCCTCGTGCAAGCATTAATGTTTGCTCCGCATGTGCAAATTTTATACTCTATTTGTACTTGATGTTGAGCTTTGAGCGGACAGGGGAGGTGTCACGCCCCAATCCCCGCCAATTTGGTCGGGTTCGGGTCACGTCAACAGACGCCGAACGGACAGAGCCTCTCCTGTCCGCCCAAGGCTCTGACAACATGTATAATTAAGCAATCAACCAGGAATTTGCATATATAATACAAGGCTTGCGCGAGGGCAAGCAACAACGGAAGTGAAAGCTCTAAGCTAATTATACAACATACATGATATTTGATTAGATTTAAACCAAATACAAGTGAATGAAACAATTACATTTTCATTCATCCATCATATCTTTTTACATTTAGTCATCCACCAAATACATGATTGTTTACAACTTTACCTCTCTAAGTCAATAAAAGAAGTTGATACATGTATACCAAAAAGGGGAATGAATACAAAAGGTATAAAGTCCCAGTGGCCGCTATCTACGGCGTTATACCCTTGCCTTGGTCCTCCGCCGCCCCGTCGTGCTAGGACCTGTAGGGTTAGTGGTGTGAGAACTACAATGAAATTCCCAGTGTGTTCGGCATCCGACCTCACCGACTTACCCAATAGGTCTATCCAGGCATAAGTATTTCAAGGAAAGAAAAGTAACCAGTACTAATGCATCTAATACTATGCCTACAGAAGAATGTCAGTGGATACAATACTCAATGCAATAATGGAAAATGCATGCATGCTCAATTCATAAATAAGCTTTGGCTCTTACCCAATCTTACCGGTTAACCTCGTTAACCCCAATAACTCACAACCCAAAATCCCTTAATAACGGAGGACTCGAACCTCCCTAGGGACCGTCATCTTGTGGGACTTTACCACGCCCAGTGGTGACCAACTCCGGAGCGCACTGCCCGAGGGGGAGTGACCTCCCTCAAGCCAAGACGTATCGTGAGTATTGATCCAATCCTCAACTGGAGGATTCATAGCCACTAATTCACAATGCCAGTGTCATGATAGGTCTCTACCTATTCATTCTTGCTACTCTCTAGGCTATACTTGCGATGATGCCATAATTAGTTAAACTATGTTTAACGGTTCATCTCTCAATGCCAATCTTGTTTCTATGTCAATGTCACCTTTGTTTTCTATTGTCCATGTCCAAACCTCACATTCACACATCTTGAGGGTCCTATCACACATGTCCATTTTTGGTTCAATCATTCTCTGTGTTCAACTACGTTAGAAGCATATAAATAAAATCAAACCAAGTTCCACATGTATCTACCCTACTATGCATGAATGGCTATATATAGATATATGCTCAATAAAAGGAAAAACAGACATAGAAGGGAATCCAACGATTCCGGTGTGCACCCCCCACCTCTAATGATCGTGTGGGTGTGGAATGTGATGACTCCCGAGCGCTACGAATGCCGGCTCCACGTCCTATAACCAAATTAGCGCCCTATTAGGCCTTTTATACATGAACTATACTTAAACATTTTCGTAGCGTTGAACGGAGTTGTCCAACATGTTTAGGACACCCCCAATTAGGTTTCTACGGGGTTAATTTGTCCCCGAAAAATTCTAGGGCAAAAGTCCCAAATTTGAGCCCTAACAATGTCATTTAGGGTTTCCCAATGGATTGATCTCTACCCTAAGCAAATAATAGCTTAGAATCATCTAAGAAGCTTTCTAACAAGGTTTTCAAGCCTTTAGAACCACCCCTAGGGCATCTACCTTAGCCCCTAAGTGTTCACCATGAGAGCACCTTGAGCTATCATGGGTACCATGGCATTTATGGCTCAAAAGAGCCTCTAAAGCCTCTAAGGAGCACAAAGCTCAAATTCCCTAAACCAAAATCCAAACCCTAGAGGAAAATCTTACAAAACTTACCTCTAGTCCAAGCTCCACCAAGGTTCTTCTTGTTGGAGAGCTCCTAGAACCTCCAAAGCACCAAATGCACCTTCTTCTCTAAGTTCTTCTTCTTCTTCTCCAAGTTCTAGAGGAGTTCTAGAGAGAGAAAGAGAGAAAATGAGAGAGGAGGAGAGAAATAGCTGTGGGAAAGAGGGGATGGCCCATATAAAGTGTTGTAATAATTGCACTTAGGCCCCTCCACTTGTTTTCCATTAATCTGCCCAGACTGGGCATTTTTCGCTGTCGGGGACCGGTCTCCACGACCAGGGACCGGTTCCCGAACGTTGGGTTTCCAGGACTTAGCCGATTTTCTGGCTTTTTCAGCTGCTGCGCAACGAGGGACCGGTCTCTCCTTCAGGGACCGGTCTTCCGAAAACCGGTCTCACTGCCAGGGACCGGATGCCTCAGGATTTCCTGGCAGGCTACGCGTACGGGGACCGGTCTCTCCGACCAGGGACCGGTCCCCAAGAGCACAAAATCTGGGACTTAGCCAGATTTTGAAATCTCACTCTCTCTCGGGTCCTTTTGCAGTATATATAGGCTCTAATGCACTAGGGCCTATACCCGCTCGTTCCACTCCGCGTCCCGCTCGTTTCGACGGAACTCGGCACGATTTACGAGGGACGTGGTATGTTACATTCTCCACACCTGAATTTAGTTTCGTCCGCGAAGCTACTAAGTTTGAAATCTAAATTTCATACCTCACTTCGGATCCTCGAAGAGGTAAGGATAACGCTCCCTCATTTCGCTTTCGAGCTCCCACGTTTCTTTCCAGTCATCATGTTCGCACCAATGAATTTTAACATACGGGATTTCGCGGCTCCGAAGCTTTCTTACTTCCCGATCCACAATGTGCGCCGGAAACTCCTCATAAGTCATATCCCCTTGAAGTTCTATCGGTATATACGAGAGAATATGATCTGGGTTGTACACATACTTGTGGAGTTGGGATACATGGAATACATCATGTACTCCCGCGAGCCTCAGTGGTAATGCCAACTTGTAGGCCACCGCGCCAACTCGTTCCAGAATCTCGAAGGGTCCGATATAGCGGGGGCTTAGCTTCCCGCGAACACCGAATCGTTTAACTCCTCGCATCGGCGATACTTTTAGAAATACGCGGTCTCTTACCGCGAACTCGATATCCTTTCGCCGCTTGTCGGCATAACTCTTGTGGCTCGATTGCGCCGTCACCAATCTTTGTCGGGCAAGGCGGACTTTCTCTTCCGCCTCCCGCACCACATCCGGGCCAAGAACTAGCTTCTCACCCACATCGCTCCAGTGTATTGGCGAGCGACATTTCCTTCCATAAGGGCCTCGAATGGCGCCATCGCAATGCTTTCTTGATCGCTATTGTTGTATGCGAATTCCGCCATCGGTAAGTGATCGTGCCATCCGCCCTTATGATAAAGCACACACGCTCGAAGCATGTACTCAAGTATTTGAATCGTCCTTTCTGATTGACCGTCACTTTGAGGATGGAATGCCGTACTAAAGTCGAGCCGCGTGCCCAATGCATCCTATAAGCTCTTCCAAAAATGAGATGTGAACCTAGGGTCCCGATTCGACACAATAGATACCGGAACCCCGTGAAGTCTCACCACCTCGTCAATATAGACCTGAGCCAACTTATCTCCCGACCAAGTAGCGTGGATCGGCAAAAGGTGTGCCGATTTTGTCAACCGGTCCACAACTACCCAAATCGCGTCATGTCCACCCTGTGACCTAGGCAAACCTGTCACAAAGTCCATCGCGATGTTTTCCCATTTCCACACGGGTATAGGTAGACTTTGCAATTTTTTCGCCTGAAATCGACGCTCCGCCTTCACTTGTTGGCACGTGAGGCACTGCCCCACGAACTCTTCTATATCTTTCTTCATGCCCGGCCACCAATAATGCAATTTCAAGTCTCGATACATCTGGTGCCGACAGGGTGAATGCTATAGGGAGATTGATGCGCTTCTTGCATAATCGCCTTTCGAAGATCGTCGTCCTTGGGCACGCACCAACGATCCCGATATCGTAGTGCGCCGTCGGTTCCAATGTCAAAATCATCGGTACTACCGCTCTCAACTTTGCCCCGCACCTTTTGGAGAAATTCATCCGATATTTGTAATCCTTTAATCTTCTCCAACAAGGTAGGTTGCACAACTAAGGTGGCAAGTGTTGCCGGCACTTCCGGCGCCACAACTTCTAGACCAAACCGCTGCATCTCCTTTTGCAAAGCCAGTTGAGGTGTAATTTTCGTCGCCAAATTTTCTGTCGACTTTCTACTTAAAGCATCAGCTACGACGTTCGCTTTTCCGGGGTGGTAGAGAATCGTGACATCGTAATCCTTGAGCAACTCTAACCATCGCCGTTGTCGCAAGTTTAGCTCCTTTTGGGTGAACAAGTATTTGAGACTTTTATAATCGGTGTAGATCTCACAATGTTCCCCATACAAGTAATGCCTCCACAGTTTTAGCGCGAAAACAACCGCCGCTAGCTCAAGATCGTGAGTCGGGTAGTTATTTTCATAACTCTTCAACTGGCGCGAAGCATAAGCTATGACTCGGCCGTTTTGCATTAAGATACACCCGAGACCGATGTATGAAGCATCACTGTATACGACATAGCTTTCTCCTGGTGTTGGCAAAGCAAGCACCGGAGTAGACGTCAGTTTATTCTTTAGCTCCTCAAAGCTCCGCTCACACTCGGGGCTCCACACAAACTTCACCCCTTTGTGCATAAGGCGCGTTAGCGGAGTTGTTATCCTGGCAAACCCCTCCACGAACCGCCGGTAATAGCCCGCAAGTCCAAGGAAGCTACGGATTTCCGCTACGCTTGTCGGGCGAGGCCAATCTTTAATCGCCTCAACTTTCTTTGGATCCACCGAGATACCATCTCCGGATACAACGTGACCCAAGAAGGTAACCTCCGAAAGCCAAAACTCACATTTTTTTAGTTTTGCGTAAAGCTTTTCCTTCCGGAGTATCTCCAACACGAGCCTTAGATGCTCCTCGTGTTCTTCTTCGGTCCGAGAATATACCAATACGTCGTCAATGAAAACCACGACGCACCGGTCCAATAGCGGACGGAAGATTCGATTCATTAGGTCCATGAATGCCGCCGGGGCATTAGTGAGCCCGAATGGCATGACCGTAAACTCATAGTGGCCATACCGCGTACGGTACGCCGTCTTGCGCACGTCTTTGGGCCGTATCTTCAACTGATGATACCTCGACTGCAGATCAATCTTTGAATATACCCTTGACCCTTGCAACTGGTCAAATAAGTCATCAATTCTCGGCAACGGGTATTTGTTCTTGATCATCACTCTATTTAACTCGCGATAATCGACGCAGAGTCGGAGTGTGCCGTCCTTCTTCTTTACAAATAGCACTGGAGCTCCCCACAGGGACACACTCGGCCGTACGAAGCCTTTATCGAGCAAATCTTGTAATTGAGCTTTCAACTCTTTTAGCTCCACCGGTGCCATTCTATACGGGGCCTTCGAAATTGGCGCCGCCCCGGGAATCAAGTCAATGACAAACTCGACTTCCCGATCCGGGGGCAGTCCCGGTAACTCCGCTGGGAATACATTCGGATACTCCCGCACAATGCGAATACTCTCCAGTTCCGGGTACTCCTTTCGAGGGTCCACGATGGTCGCCAAGTAAGCCTTACAACCACCCTTGATCATCTTTTTCGCCCTCACCGTCGATATAGTGGCTGCGAAGCGTTTGCCTTTATACGCCCGATAGACAAACTCCTCTAGGTTAGGTTCACGGAACGTGATCACCCTTCTTTCGCAATCTATAACCGCGTAGTACTTGGAGAGCCAATTCATCCCCAAGATTACCTCGAAACCCCACATTTCTTTTAACACTAAAAGGTCGATCGACATAATCCAATCACCTATCTGTACTGGACAGTCCAAGCACTCATCATGAACGTCGAACGAGTGCTCGGGAGTGTTCACCGACCAATACTCTTCGCTATGAGTGATCTCTATGTTATGAGCTTGTGCAAATGATGTTAATATGAATGAATGAGATGCACCTGTATCAAATATGGCTCTAGCTCTAGTGCCTCTAATAAGAATAATACCTGCCACGACGTCGTCGAGAACAACAATTGGTGGCTCCTCCACCTGAGTGGCAAATACCCACCCACTAGGTGCTCGAGAGGCCTCCGGCTGACGAGGCGCCGACGATCGTCCAGCAGATGTTGCGAGTGGCAGTCCCGCCAACTGCCACTGAGTGTACTGAACTAAAGCTGATGATGGGGCTCGGGATGCGCCGCCCGGGCACTCTCGGCTCATGTGCCCCGGTTGGCCACATCGGTAACACCGCCCCTCCCGCTGTGGGCAAGTGGTGGCTCTATGTTCTCCGCCACATATCACGCACGGGTAGGTAGTCTGGCCTTGTGCCTGACTCCTACCTCCCCGCCATTGTGATCGCTGAGGTCGCGGGGGTCGTTTAGAACTCGATTGCCTCACAGATCCACCAGCCGGACGCTTCTTGGTCCTATCTCTTTCCCTGTCTCTCTCAAAAGTCTCGTGCTCATCACGCGCGATGGCATTCCCGCGCTCCACCCAAAGCGCGCGATCAAGAACTTCCTTATAGGTCTTCAACCGGAAGGCATGTATAACCTTAAAAATTTCGGGTCGCAACCCGCGCTTGAATACCTCCGCTCGGTCCCTATCACCGTGAACCAAGCCCGGTACGCCGTTAATCATGTGCGTGAATTCCTTCTCATACTCCCGCACTGATCGACTTCCTTGCCTTAGCTTCCGAAAATCCTCCTTGATTTTTCTTTTGTCGCTCTCGGGGAAATACTCCATAAGCAGCATCTCCCGAAACGCCTCCCAAGTAATAAAAGGGTGCTCTAACGAGCGATTTCTCTTCGCTTGATTCCACCACAATCGGGCCGACCCATCGAAACAATGAGCCGCAAGATGAACTTTATCCCTCTCGAGGGTGTAGATATCCTCGAACAAGGCTTCCATAGCGGCTAGCCAACTCTCCGTCGTCCACGGGTCCTTCACATCCCCGTTGAAGGTCGGAGGGTTGAATCGCTTGAATGCCGTCAGCGCCGCAAACGTGCGCTCCTGCTCGGCCTCAAATACAGCGGGAATAGGAGTCGATGAACCCGATACCGTCGGAGGAACCATCGTCACTGGCGCTGCCGCCACCGTAGGAGGTGGTGCTACAGGAGCAACCGGTGGGGGTGGATCCCTTGGCACTGATGCCGCCGCTGCCTATTGCGCCATCATCTCGTGGAGCTGCCCAATCTGCTCCCCTTGAAGCCGCATAGCCCCGGCCAAGGCCGCTACTTAGGCTCGCAACTCGCGCACGTCATCCGACCCCGACTGCCCGGGCTCCTCCCAAGGCTCCGCCGGTGTGGACCTCGTAACTCTCCTTGGTGGTGCCATCGCGTCCTGAAACGTAATGCACGCACACATTAGTACTCGAAGCACGTGACTCTTATACGTTCCAAACAACTACCCAATTAAGCGAAAGCAACAAGCATAATCGTTTCCACTCTTGGTGTCATGTGGTCGGCCGCCCCACAAAGTCCCTTAAGTAGACAACAAGTACGCCTTCTAGTCCATCTCTACTTCCTTCTAGAGAAGTGTTACCGTTAACCCAATTATTCGCTTTCGCATAAACCAAGTTCACGTTAAACGTTTTCCTAGGTCCCTATGGTCTCCACACCTATGGTTCCTAGGTAATTCCTAGACTTTTGCTTTCCACTTCTCTCTGATACCATTATATCTGTCACGCCCCAATCCCTGCTAATTTGGTCGGGTTCGGGTCACGTCAACAGACGCCGAACGGACAGAACCTCCCCTGTCCGCCCAAGGCTCTAACAACATGTATAATTAAGCAATCAACCAGGGATTTGCATATATAATACAAGGCTTGCACGAGGGTAAGCAACAACGGAAGCGAAAGCTCTAAGCTAATTATACAACATACATGATATTTGATTAGATTTAAACCAAATACAAGTGAATAAAACTATTACATTTTCATTCATCCATCATATCTTTTTACATTTAGTCATCCACCAAATACATGATTGTTTACAACTTTACTTCTCTAAGTCAACAAAAGAAGTTGATATATATATACCAAAAAGGGGAATGACTACAAAAGGTATAAAGTCCCGGTGGCCGTAATCTACGGCGCTATACCCCTGCCTCGGTCCTCCGCCGCCCCGCTCGTGCTAGGATCTGTAGGGTTAGTGGTGTGAGAACTACAACGAAATTCCCAGTGGGTTCGGCATCCGACCTCGTCGATTTACCCACTAGGTCTATCCAGGCATAAGTATTTTAAGGAAAGAAAAGTAACCAGTACTAATGCATCTAATACTATGCCTGCAGAAGAATGTCAGTGGATACAATACTCAGTGCAATAATGGAAAATGCATGCATGCTAAATTCATAAATAAGCTTTGGCTCTTATTCAATCTTACCGGTTAACCTCGTTAACCCCAATAACTCACAACCCAAAATCCCTTAATAACGGGGGACTCGAACCTCCCTAGGGACCGTCATCTGGTGGGACTTTACCACGACTAGTGGTGACCAACTCCGGAGTGCACCGCCCGAGGGGGAGCGACCTCCCTCAAGCCAAGACGTATCGTGAGTATCGATCCAATCCTCAACTGGAGGATTCATAGCCACTAATTCACAATGTCAGTGTCATGATAGGTCTCTACCTATTCATTCTTGCCACTCTCTAGGCTATACTTGCGATGATGCCATAATTAGTTAAACTATGTTTAACGGTTCATCTCTTAACGCCAATCTTGTTTCTATGTCAATGTCACCTTTATTTTCTATTGTCCATGTCCAAACCTCACATTCACACATCTTGAGGGTCCTATCACACATGTCCATTTTTGGTTCAATCATTCTCTGTGTTCAACTACGTTAGAAGCATATAAATGAAATCAAACCAAGTTCCACATGTATCTACCCTACTATGCATGAATGGCTATATATAGATATATGCTGAAAAAAAGGGAAAACAGACATAGAAGGGAATCCAATGATTCCGGTGTGCACCTCCCACCTCTAATGATCGTGTGGGTGTGGAATGTGATGACTCCCGAGCGCTACGAATGCCGGCTCCACGTCCTATAACCAAATTAGCGCCCTATTAGGCCTTTTATACATGAACTATATTTAAACATTTTCGTAGCGTTGAACGAAGTTGTCCAACGTGTTTAGGACACCCCCAATTAGGTTTCTACGGGGTCAATTTGTCTCCGAAAAATCCTAGGGCAAAAGCCCCAAATTTGAGCCCTAATAATGTCATTTAGGGTTTCCCCATGAATTGATCTCAACCCTAAGCAAATAATAGTCTAGAATCATCTAAGAAGCTTTCTAACAAGGTTTTTGTCACGCCCCGGGACCGATACCAATTTGGCCCGACCAGAGCATGTCAAACAGACGCCGAACGGACAGAGTTTCCCCTGTCCGCCCAAGGCTCATCACATGTACATTTTCATCAATAGAGAAAAGCACTAGCGGAAACATACACAAACGGCTTACACGAGGGTAAGCAATAGCCATTAGTGAAAGAAAGGAAAACTAAACATTCACTTGTACCATGATTCATTTTTGATCATATACATGCATTCATCTGGTTCATTTTCGAATTCCTTACATATCATTTCATCATTTCTTTCTTACATCACATTTACCTCAAAATACGTACTACATTCTTTTCTTTACATCATTTACCATCATATACAAAAGATGAT
>NC_033644.1:4373674-4382785 GCF_001540865.1 Ananas comosus | reverse complement strand
TTTGGCTACCTCTAGCACTTCATGTTCTTTACTCCCCACATTACTTTAACTTTAAGCATTGTCATTTTCATCATTCTTTACATCACATTGGTTCTTTACCTCACACTATCTCTAGTGTCATTTTATATCAACTTTATCAAATGCCACTCGATCTATGTCATAGTGTCCCTCTATTCTTTTGCTCACTTTGAGTGCTCACTTTCTCTCATGCATACACATAGGGTTTTCGATGTTTACATAGTTCTCATTCATCATATTTTGCAAGTTGTACTCACAATCATGTAACATCACATTTCTATCATCACTTTACCCTAAAATGCATGCAACAAATATGTAACATATGCTCAAATGAATGACACATTAGGCATAGAGAGAAGTTCAATGAGTTTGAGAAGCACCACCCACCTTGTAGGCTTTCAAAGGTGCTCCAACGATTTTCTCGGGATTTTTAGGCTTCTCGTTCTTTACCTGCGGCAAAACGAAGCCCTAATAGGTCATTTTGCTCATATCTTTTCATGGTTCTTCGGAATGTTAATCCAAGCGCACCAACGCGTCGGAAATACCCCTAATTAGGTTTCTAGAGGATCAATTGCACTTAGAAATCCCCATGAGCAAAAGTCCCAATTTGGTGCCCTAGCTCCAATACATATATCAAACCTAGGGTTTGATCTCATTGTTTGATCTCATTGGGAAGCAAAAGTAGCTTCAATGTACTCTAAAGAGTTCATCTAAACCATTCCTAGCTCATTCCAAACCCTAGTTTGGATTTCACCATGAGAGGTGGGTTGAAGCTCACCTTGTAAGCTCTCCTTTCCCAAGCTAGAGAGGAAGAAGATGAAGTTGCTTCACCTATTGACCTTCTTCTTCACCTTCTTTTCCCTCTTTTCCTTCTTTTCTTTCTTTCTTTCTTCTTCTCCTTTGTCTTCTAGAGAGAGAGAGGGAGAGAAGAGAGTGTGAGAGGGTAGAAATGAGAGAAATGTCTCATTTACCCCAATACATAGCTCATTGGGTTGCAAAATTGCAGCTAAACCCCTCAACTTTCACTCTTTCACACAGCCTGGACTGGGCTGTTCGCGCAGGCGGGGACCGGTCTCAGGAACCGATTCCCGAAGGCTCTCCCCGCGCAGCCCGAGCTGCTGCGCGCAGGGCAACAGGTCTCTCCTTGGGGGACCGGTCTCTCAGGGACCGATCTCTCCTTCAGGGACCGGTTCCCGAGAGCTAATTTCTCAGGACTTAGCCGATTTTTCGGTTGTCTCATTTCATACGCGTTCGGGGACTGGTCTCTCCCACCAGGGACCGGTCCCCGAGAGCTCAAAATCTGCAGTTTTGCAGAATT
Source organism: Ananas comosus (assembly GCF_001540865.1). Lineage (NCBI taxonomy): Eukaryota > Viridiplantae > Streptophyta > Magnoliopsida > Poales > Bromeliaceae > Ananas > Ananas comosus. The sequence goes on along the minus strand of NC_033644.1, from coordinate 4,381,449 downwards.
TGATCCTTTAGCTCTCGAAAACCTCCCATAACTCACTTTTAATCATTTTAACACCTTCGGACTTTCCGAAGTCCATCAGACTTTCTGAAGTGCACCGTCCTCGCACTTTGGTCAATTTGACTAAAGTTCGACATTTTTATTTTTCGAATTTTCGGTATATTACAGTTTTCAAGCCTTTAGAACCACCCCTAGGGCATCTACCTTAGCCCCTAAGTGTTCACCATGAGAGCACCTTGAGCTCTCATGGGTACCATGGCATTCATGGCTCAAAAGAGCCTCTAAAGCCTCTAAGGAGCACAAATCTCCAATTCCCTAAACCAAAATCCAAACCCTAGAGGAAAATCTTACAAAACTTACCTCTAGTCCAAGCTCCACCAAGGTTCTTCTTGTTGGAGAGCTCCTAGAACCTCCAAAGCACCAAATGCACCTTCTTCTCTAAGTTCTTCTTCTTCTTCTCCAAGTTCTAGAGGAGTTCTAGAGAGAGAAAGAGAGAAAATGAGAGAGGAGGTGAGAAATAGCTGTGGGAGAGAAGGGATGGCCCATATAAAGTGTTGTAATAATTGCACTTTGGCCCCTCCACTTGTTTCCCATTAATCTACCCAGACTGGGCATTTTTCGCTGTCGGGGACCAGTCTCCCCGACCAGGGACCGGTTCCCGAACGTTGGGTTTCCAGGACTTAGCCGATTTTCTGGCTTTTTCAGTTGCTGCACAACGAGGGACCGGTCTCTCCTTCAGGGACCGGTCTCCCGAGGACCGATGTCACTGCTACGGACCGGATGCCTCAGGATTTCCTGGCAGGCTACATGTACGGGGGCCGATCTCTCCGACCAGGGACCGGTCCCCGAGAACACAAAATCTGGGACTTAGCCAGATTTTGAAATCTCACTCTCTCTCGGGTCCCTTTGCACCATATATAGGCTCCAATGCTGTAGCACACTGGACCTTTGCAAATTGCGAGGTTCGAGTGTTTGGATGTATTTCGAGCTTTCCCACACTTGGTGGAGGGTTGTTGAATGTTTTCCGACAAAAAAAGTTCGAAAACCTGAGTTCTAGATGAGTCCTGAGAGTTTTTACTCTCGGGGACCGGTCCCTGGAGGGAGGGACCGGTCCCCCAGTGAGCAGTGTTGCGGCAGCCCTGAGGCAACCGGTCCCTGGTGGGCGAGACCGGTCCCCGAGCGCGCCTTCGCAGTGAGAGACCGGTCCCGCGCAGGGAGAGACCGGTTCCCGAACGTTGGTTTTTCGGGTTCGCTGCGAGAGACCGGTCCCTGCTGGGGAGAGACCGGTCCCTCTGGGCGAAAACTGCCCAGTTCGGGCTGATGTAAATTTGAATTTTTGAGGGGCCTCTCCGGATTTTGTTACACTAGATGGGCTTATTAGCCATTTCCTCCTCTTCCCTCTCCCATTTTCTCATTCTCACCCTCTCCCTACACTTTCTAGAGAGAGAAGAAGAAGAAGGAGGAGAAGAAGAAGAGGAGCTCAGCTGAGGGAGCTTGAGCTCAACCCCATTTTCTCTCTTTTCCACTTTGCAAGGCTTGGAGCTTCCTTGTAGCAGCTTGGTGGTGGACCAATCTTCAACCCTAGAAGATTTGGAGCTTGTTTGGAGGCATCTTGGAGGTTAGTACTTGGATTCTACCTTTGATCCTTGATTTTTGGTAGGTTTTACCTTTGGAACCTAGAATGGGTATTAGAGTTGATTTTTGGGCTTTTTTGATCTAGGGCTTTTGAGGTCATTGATTGGTTTAGAACTTCTTGGGCTTGGATTGGAAGGGTTCTAGCTCTCTTTTGGAGCTTTGGAAGAGATTTCTTCTCTTGAGGTGAGTTTTGGCCCTTTTTGCTCCTAGGTTAATGTTTGATTTATGGTTGTCGTAATGCCCTCGTATCTCTTCGCTGATCACTTTTAGGGTCTTTTGAGACTCGTGGACAATCTCGTTCGGCGAATCGAAGAAGCAGCAGACGGTTCGGTGGGTTTGGCCTAGCACAATGAGAAAATTCATTGGTGTTGATTTGAGTACTGTTAAATGTTTATTCATGTATTTCCATGGTAGATACATTTATTATGATTTTTTAGAAGGCTTAATTTGCTCTAGTTACATGTTGGTGAAAATTTCGGCCCTCTATGTAGTAGAGAGCTAGCATGTGGAACTTGATCAGGTTTAGCTTCTTATTACGATTCAGAACCATGATCCTTATTATGTTAATAGAACCTTGCTTTCATGCATTTAACCTATATGCCAATTGTGACATTAGGAATGTTAGAAGCCTAGAGAGGGCTTGAGAACTTGGACTATTTGAGAATTGGGACAATGTCATAAAGAGGCATTGGGCCGGGGTCATGGTAATCATTGGTATTGATGTTTTAATGGAAACATAGAACAAGATTTGGGCTTGATTTGTTGTGATGCTTAAGTGTCATAAAGAGGCACTAAGCAAGTGAGTGTTGTGACATCACTTAGAGACATTGAACTAGATTTTCGAGATGCTAGTGAATATTGCCATGTTAGAGACATGATGATTGGGTATTTGAGACGTTGACTATGCTTGCTTGCCATTTGTGCTCATTCGCACATGCTTGTGAGGGTCGCTCCCTACAAGCCGGCACTCCGGAGTTAGCCTACGCGACTTATGTTCGCTCGTGCGGTATTGAGAAGCCTACGGGGTCGATGGGACAGAAACATTCCACGAGTAGGGATGTCGGGCTATCACAGGCACTTAGGCGGCACAAGCTGGACTACCTTTGGTAGGTCCTTAATTGGAAATGGAAATCGACACGGTGTTGAGAATGGTTAATCACTACTAGATAGGTTTAGTAGTTGAATGACATTTATATGCTTTTAGCATAGGGTCGAGACATGTAGTGTACTTGATAGTCTCCTTTTGCATTAAAGCATACTTGTTAGTGATGACAGAACATATGCATAATGTATTCATATAGGTTAATGATTTACGACTTTGATATCGTAGATGTACATCACCATGACATCGTTTATACTTGAGTTTGGTAATTTAGCATTTTAATTATGCTTTTATATCGCCGTCATTATTGCTATTAGTATTGTACTTACCCATTTCCTTTGGGGCCTAGTGGCGCAATGAGCTGAGGTCAGTAATTGCCCACTGGGAACTATAAATTATAGTTCTCACGCCCTCTGTTTTAGCTTTTCTTTCAGAGCCTTCCACGCCGGGAGAGGCTAGGGACCGTGGTAAGGGCGTCGCTTCGAGTTAGCCCTTCAGCGAGAGACGAGTTTAGGTGGTCTACCTCTCGATGTATTTCTTTTTGGAGAGGTTGAGAGCTGTACCAGTGTATTAGAGACCACCAGTTTTGTACTTTTGAGACTGATAGTGTACTACTTACGGTTTCTTTTATTGTCTAACTCTATTCCTTTACTCTGGTGTAGATGATAGAACTCTACTCGCTCTGATATCATTAGTTGCTAGTCATTTCACTTATTTTATTTGTTCTATCTCTTGCTTTACTTCCGCTTTTATTGTAGACGCCTTATATGTGTAGACATATGGCGGGTCTGGGCACGCTACCGGGAGGGCCTCCGCCGGTCCCGGGGCGTGACAAATGCACTAGGGCCTATACCCGCTCGTTCCACTCCGCGTCCCGCTCGATTCGACGGAACTCAGCACGATTTACGAGGGACATGGTATGTTACAGGAGGTGTTGTCCGTTCGGCGTCTGTTCGACGAGTCCGAACTGGCCAAATAGGACCGGGTTCGGGGCGTGACAGATTTAATGGTATCAGAGCGTAAAGCGCCTAAAGTGAAAGTATAGGATGGTCCTACAGACCCTTAGGAATGAAACCTTAAGGATCTAGGAAACGTGAGTGACGTGGAATCGAAATATAGCGAAAGCTTTTGATTGCATTAATGTTAATATGTTTCTAATGTGGTTAGGGACTAAATTTAAGTTGATATTTGTTTTCTTTTCCTTGTGTTGTGATCGGCGGCCGACGACATGATGCTTTGGAAGGAAAATAAATACACTCGTTGCTTTCGCTGAATTAGGTATGTTCGAGTATAGTATTGAGTAACTAATGTGAATTGCTTCATTTCAGGAAGCAATGCCACCTCGTGGACGACCTAAGATGCCTCGTGGTCGACCGCGAACGAGGACTATGGCTGAGGAACCAAGTGCAGCTCCCGTGCAACCCGGAGCAGGTGGCGACGGGGAGCTTCGGGAGCAGATGGCCGCGCTTATTAGCGTAGTGCGGCAACAAGAGGAGTCCATTCAGCACCAAGGGGAGCAAATCCAAAGGCTCCAGGAGGTCTTAGAGCGGCAGCAGACGGCGCCAGCACATGTAGAGGCTGAGCATCCTGCGCCCCCTGCAGTGGTGCCGATGGTGGTCGAGGGAGTAGCGGCGGGGGTGGCCGCGGCGGCCATTCCAGTTACGGCGATACCGGCCAGATCGGGGACTTCATACCCTGATAGTGCGACAGTGGAGGCGAAACGGGAGCGTGCGTTAGCGGCTCTCGTACAGTTCAATAAGTTCAACCCACCTATCTTCGAAGGGGGGGTGGTAGAACCGGCGGTTATGGAGTCATGGATCTACTCCATGGAGACGCTCTTCGAGGACTTGTATACCTTGGAGAAGGATAAGGTGTAATATACCGAGAATTAGGAAAATAAATATCGAACTTTAGTCAGATTGACCAAAGTGAGAGGATGGTACACTTCGGAAAGTTCGAAGGTTTTAAAATGAGTAAAAGTGCGTTGTGGAAGATTTTCGAGAGCTAAGGAATCAAAAATCTGCAAACTGCAGTTTTTGAGCTCTCGGGGACCGGTCCCTGGTGGGAGAGACCGGTCTCCGAACGCGCAAGAAATGAGAAAAGCCGAAAATCGGCTAAGTCCCTGAGAACCAGCTCTCGGGAACCGGTCCCTGCCTGAGAGATCGGTCCCCTAGAGACCGGTCCCCTCAAAGAGAGACCGGTCGCATCGCGTGCAGCAGCTCTGGCTGCGCTGGGAGGACTTTCGGGAACCGGTCCCTGATGGAGAGACCGGTCCCCGAGCTCGAAATCTGGCCAGTCTAGGCAGTTGAATAAAGTAAAAGCTGAGGGGTTTATTTGCATTTTGGCAATCCATTGAGCTATGTTTAGGGGTAAATGGGAAATTTCTCTCATTTCTCACCCTTTCACACTCTCTCCTCTCTTTCTCTCTCTAGAAGACAAAGAAGGAGAAGAAGAAGAGAAGGAAGAGAAGGAAAAAAGAAGAGAAGAAAAAGGAGAAGAAAGTGAAGAAGCCAAGGGAGTGAGGCAACTCCATCTTCTTCCTCATTGAAGCAAGGAGGGAAAGCTTTGAGGTAAGCTTTGATCCCTATTGTGATAAAAACCCTAGAAATGGTTTTGATAGAGTTCTTTGAGTATTTGAAGCTTTTTCTTGCTTCTTTTAGAGATCAAACCATGGAAATGGTGTGTGTAATGAAGCTTAGAGGTGAGCTTCAACCACCTCTCATGGTGAAACCCTAAGTAGGGTTTTGATTAACCTAAGAATGGTTTTAATGGACTCTTTAGAGTAGAATGAAGCTACTTTTTCTTCCCATTGAGATCAAACCCTAGGTTTGATATATGCAATGGAGCTAGGGCACCCAAATTGGGGCTTTTGCTCATGGGGGTTCCTAAGTGAAATTGACCCTCTAGAAACTCAATTGGGGGTATTTCCGACGCGTTGGTGCGCTCGGATTAGCGTTACGAAAAGCCAATGTAAAGTTATGGGCAAAATGGCCTAATTTGGCATCGTTTTGCCGCAGGTAAAGAACGAGAAGCCTAAAAATCCCAAGAAAATCATCGGAGCACCTTTGAGAACCTACGAGGTGGGTGGTGCTTTTCAAACTCGTTGAACTTCCCCCTATGCCTAATGTGTCATTTAATTGAGCATATGTATATACATTGTTGCATGCATTTTAGGATAAAGTAATGGTAAAAATGTGATGTTGCATGATTGTGAGTACAACTTGCATAATGTGATGGTTAAGAACCTTATGAATGTTAAAAACCCTATATATGTATGCATGAGAGAAAATGTGAGTACCCAAGTCAACCAAAGTGAGGCGAAAGAACAAAGTGACACAATGAGACCTAGATCGAGTGGCATTTGATAATGTAAAGTAAAGTGACACTATAGGTAGTGTGAGGCAAAGGATCGATGTGATGTAAAGAATAATGCTAATGACTAAAGTGAAAACAAAGTGGGGCATAAAGAATAAGATTGCTAGAGTTAGCAAAAGTAAAGAAAGATAAAGAACATGGCTGCTAGAGTTAGCAAAAGTAAAGAAAGGTAAAGAACCGTGATTGCTAGAGTAGCAACATAATGGGATGTAAAGAACACTAGAGTTAGTGTAAAGTCAAGATTGAACATACAATCCTTTGAGTTAAGGATTCGATCATACTTGCTATGAGTTCCGTGCTTGAGGGCGGTCGCTCCCCCTCGGGCGATGCGCTCCGAAGTTTTTGCATCACGGTTTGGAGTAAACCCGAAGGACGGTCTTAGCGGAAGGAAGCTGAGGGCCCGCGATGATGGACTTAATGTGAAGCAAGTCAATGTGGCGAAACCCCCGGGTTAGACTTGAGATTAAAGAACAAAGAGTAAAGAACAAAGAGTAAAGAACAAAGAGTAACGAACAAAGAACAAAAGAACTTGCATAACCTGCATATGTTAATATTGAGCATATTTCCTGCTTATTGTTCAGGCATATTAGCATCATGTTATAGATTGGTTACTATATTCAGTTTATTCTTTCTATTATGCCTGAGTTAGTCCTAGTAGGAAAGTCGGTGATGTTGAGGCCGAACCCACTAGGAACTTTGTTGTAGTTCTCACCCCACTATTTTCACAGAGCCGGGACCGAGCGAATCGGCGAGCTACCGAGGTAAAGGTATCGCGCCTTAGTCAGAGGCCACCAGAGTTGGGTTTACATTTTGTAATAGTTACCCTTTTATCATCTTTTGTACTTGATGATTAGTGATATAAAGAAAAGAATATAAAGCTTTTTTTTTTGAGGTAAATATGATGTAAGGAAGAAATGATGCAATAAATGTAAGGAATTGAAAATGTACAAGTTGGATGTAATGTATATGATCTAAATTGAATCATAGTACAAAATGAATGCTAGTTTTCCTATCTTTCACTCGTGGCTATTGCTTACCTTCGTGTAAGCCGTATTTGTGTGTTTCCGCTTGTCACGCCCCGGGACCGGCGGAGGCCCTCCCGGTAGCGTGCCCAGACCCGCCATATGTCTACACATATAAGGCGTCTATAATAAAAGCGGAAGTAAAAGCAAGAAATAATCTACAGCTAGAGATATCAGAGCAAGTATGTTTCTATCATCTATAAAGAGAGTACAAGATCACCACTAAACCATAGAAAGAAAACATAAGGTAATACAGTAACCGCCTCAAAAGGTACAAAATGGTGGTCTCTAGTACATGGGTAAACACTCAACCTCTCACAAAAAGAAAGCCATGAGAGGTAGACCACCTATCCAATCGTCCTTGAAGGAAGCTAGCTCGAAGCGACTCCCTTCCCGCGGTCCCTAGCCTCTCCCGACGTGGAAGGCTCTGAAAGAAAATATAAAACAGAGGGCGTGAGAACTATAATTTATAGTTCCCAGTGGGAAATTACTGACCTCAGCTCAATGCACCACTAGGCCCCAAAAGAAAAGGGTAAGTAACGACAATAATAATAAACAATAAAGAGTGAGTATAAGAACTGCTGAAAGAAAGCATAAATGAAATGCTATACTACTATGTCTCAAGTAAGCATGATGTCATGGTG
>NC_033644.1:4367255-4369050 GCF_001540865.1 Ananas comosus | reverse complement strand
TCCTCAATGGCCCTATCCACTAGGTTCACACATGTCCCGAGCTCAATGCCGCTTGATGACATTAGCTCTCCAATTTACATAATGTTCTAGTCCGGTGCCCCTATATGGCAATTTTGTTGTCTTTCATGTCTCAATTAAACTTAGGTTTAAATGCATGAATCAAAGCTCATTTACACTATAAGGAACATGGTCCAACATGAGAACGCCAAAAATCCCGCATAAGCTTCATATGCTACTCTCTACTACATAGAGATTCAAAATTTCATTACATGTAACATAGGCATTTTAAGCCTTCCAAAAATCATAATAAATACATTTAGTATGAATATGCATGCTTTTCCATTTAACGATACTCAAAACATCACAAATGAGATTTTCTCATTGCGTGGCTAGGTCAAACCCACCGAACCGTCGCGGTGTCCTTCGTTTCGCCGAAAGAAGATGTCCACGAGTCTCAAAATATCCTAAAAGTGACCGGTCTCTCGTATCGCACCCGAGAAACCATCGTTCGGGAACCAGTCTCTCCCCGCGCGGGACCGGTCTCTCACTGCGAAGACGCGCTCGGGGACCGGTCTCGCCCACCAGGGATCGGTTGCCTCGCCGACAGCGCTACACTGTTTACTGGGGGACCGGTCTCTCCTTTCAGGGACCAGTCCCCGAGAGTGAAAACTCTCAGGACTGGTCCAGAACTCAGGTTTTTGAACTTTTTGGATCGGAAAATATTCTACGACCCTCCACCAAGTGTGGAAAAACTCGAAATACATCCAATCACTCGAACCTCGCAATTTGCAAAGGTCCAGTGTGTTACATTCACCCCTCCTAAAGAGGAGTTTCGTCCGAGAAACTCGAAATGACAAGTACCTCAAGTCTCCATCTGGAAAAGATGGGGATAGCGCTCCCTCAGTGCGCTCTCCAACTCCCAAGTGGCCTCGCGCTCGTTGTGGTTGCTCCAAAGCACCTTCATGTAGGGGATCTCACGGTTCCGCAATCTTTTTACCTCGCAAGCCAAAATCCTTAAAGGTTGCTCTTCGAAGCTCAAATCATCCCTCAGCTCCACTGGCATAGCGTCCAACACGTGAGCCTGATCATGGATGTACTTCCGAATGACCGATACATAGAATACGTTGTGTACACCCGATGGTTCGGCGGTAGAGCAAGTCTGTATGCTACCGGGCCTACACGCTCCAAAACCTCATACGGTCCAATGTATCGGGGGCTCAACTTACCCCGGATTCCAAACCTTCTAATCCCTCGAGTCGGCGAGACTTTCAAGAAGACATGATCTCCAATCAGAAACTCCAAGTCTCGTCGACGCCGATCACCATAACTCCTCTGCCTACTCTGGGCTGTCAACAGTCGCTCCCGAGCAATGCGGACCTTGTCTTCTGCTTCCTGGAGCACATCTGGGCCTAAAGCCAATCTCTCGCCAACTTCACTCGAACGGTGCCATCTCGATGCTTGCTTGATAACTGTTGTTATAAGCAAACTCTGCCATCGGTAGATGCTGCGACCATCCTCCCTGGAAGTCAATCACGCAGGCTTGAACCATGTCCTCGAGAGTCTGTATAGTACGCTCCGACTGCTCGTCACTCTAGGGGTGGAAAGCAGTGCTCAAATCCAAGCGCGTACCCAAAGCGTCCTGTAGGCTCCTCTAAAAATGGGATACAAAACGGGGGTCTCGATCCGATACTATACAAGTAGGTACCCCGTGCAATCGCACAATCTCATCCAAATAAACCTGTGCGAGTCTCTCACCAGTCCAAGTAGTGTGGATAGGTATGAAATGTGCCGATTT
>NC_033644.1:4364125-4365922 GCF_001540865.1 Ananas comosus | reverse complement strand
GAAGCACTTGAAGTACAAGTCTCAAGTGTTCCTCGTGATCCGCATCACTTTGGGAGTAGACCAAAATGTTGTCGATGAATACTATGACGAACCTGTCTAAATAAGGCTTGAAAATACGGTTCATTAAATCCATAAAAGCTGCTGGGGCATTAGTAAGCCCAAACGGTATAACGGTAAACTCATAATGTCCATACCGTGTTCTAAAAGCCGTCTTCGATACATCCTCAGGTCTGATCCTCAACTGGTGATATCCCGACTGCAAGTCGATCTTGGAGTACACACTCGATCCCTGGAGCTGATCAAACAAATCATCAATCCTCGGTAATGGATACTTGTTCTTGATCGTGACTTTGTTAAGTTCACGATAGTCCACGCACAAGCGAAGTGATCCATCATTCTTCTTCACAAATAGGACCGGTGCTCCCCAAGGTGACACACTCGGTCACACAAAATCTTTATCCAGAAGATCCTGTAACTGTGCCTTCAGCTCCTTCAATTCTGCTGGTGCCATCCTTGTAACAATGTGAACTCTCGAAATCCGAGGGTTGCACCTCGTCTAGAATCGACTAAGGGTCGAATGGATAAGCTTTGAAAAAAGCTAAGGATGCACGAAAGCCGAGAAGTACATTGGAATGGAGTCCGCGAGAGCAAATAATGCAATCAGCATTTTTGGGCTGAAGTTGCTCTCGGGGACCGGTCTCTGGAGGTAAGAGACCGGTCCCATCAGCTGAAGGTTGTGGGGCTGTTGATGCAACCGGTCCCTAGCAGAGGAGGGACTGGTCCCAGCCTGCTATACTAGTGAGGAGAGCCGAAAATCGGCTAAGTCCCAAGAGTTTAGCTCTCGGGAACTGGTCTCTCTGAGAGGAACCGGTCTCCCGAGGACCGGTCTCTAAGGGAGGGACCGGTTCCCGAACACGTGTCCGCGGGGGGAGGCCCCGGGGACCGGTCCCTGGTCGGGGAGACTGGTCTCTTCGCACGCAGAACGCCCAGTAAGGGTTGTGTAAGAGACGAAAAGTTGAGGGGCTTCTTAGCATTTTGTTACAAAATGAGAGAGGGTATGTGCAATACGCGAAAATTTCGGAAAATAAATGTCGAACTTTAGTCAAATTGAGCCAAAAGTGCGAGATGGATAACACTTCGAAAGTCCGAATGTTAAAATATTAAAAGTGATTGTGAAGGTTTCGAGAGCTAAAGAATTGAATTCTGGGGCAAAACTGCAACAGATTTTCAGAATCTCGGGACCTGGTCCCTGGAAGGGAGAACGCGGCGGAACGCGTGCAGAAATGAGAACATCGCCGATAAATCGCTAAGTCCTGAAGGGATACTCTCGGAATGCCGGTCTCTGCCTGAGAGACTGGTCCCCAGGAGACCGGTCCCATCAGAAGAGACCGTCGCGATCGCGCGCAGCGACTTCTGGCTGCGCAGGGTGGACGTTCGGGAACCGGTCCGCTGCTCGGGAGACCGTCTCATGCCTGCGCGATACTGCCCGTTCGGGCAGTGCATTAAGGTGAAACCGTTGAGGGCTTTAATCAGCATTTTTTGCAGCCCCCAATCGTTTAGTGTAGTGAGGTTAAATAGATATTTCCCTCATTCACTCCCTCTTTACACTCTCTCTCTCCGCTCTCTCTACTAGAAGACAAAAAAGAGAAAGTAAGAACGAAAGGAGAAAAAGGAAGAGACAAGAAGAGGAAGATAAGTGACGAGAGGAAGATAGAAGAAGTGAAAGAAACCTCCTTCAATCCTTCATCTCTAGCTTGAAGAAAAGGGAAAACGCTGAGTATAGCTTGAACCTAATGT
>NC_033644.1:4352672-4364025 GCF_001540865.1 Ananas comosus | reverse complement strand
CACTTGTACTCTGTTTACCCTACTTTTTTTGTTCTTCGGTGATTACAACTTGCCTTCGTGGCCCTATTGTACCCTCTAGGAAACCTTGTTGTGGTTTCTCACCCCTCTTTCCCCAGGTGGTGCGGGCGAGGAGACGGTTCAAGGTGTGCCGGAAGGACGTCTTAGCTAGACTGCTCTAGCGATCACCACCTGATTATTCTTCTTATTTCGCATTTCCAGATTATTAAAATAGTTCAGTTTGGTGTTTGTTTGTGACACCCCAATAATCCCACATCGGATGGGAGTGGGGTTGTTAGTGGGTTTATAAGAGACTTAGACACTAGTAATAATAACTGGGCTTAAGCATTTTGGGCTGTGGTTGGGCCCAACGAGTTATTATTGCTAGTGAGCTGGGTCGTTACATTTGGTATCAGAGTCGGTTCATCAGCTTGACATGTGTGGCGAGTCTCGGCTGAGCCAGGGTCTGGATGACGGGCTAGCGAGACGAGTCTCACATCGCCTGGTGATCTTGGGCTGTGTGTGTGATTGGACTGACGAGGACGTCAGGGCCTTTTATAATGCATGCAATTTTTATTTGATATTATAATGCTTGTTATGATATGTAGATGTAACTTTAGGCATATATTTTATGCATACCTTATCTAGTGGGAGTCTTTTGACTTTGGTAGAGTAAATTATATACTTTTTACTCCCAAATTTTTGTGCATCTTAATTAAATAAATTAAAAATTATGACATATGGTGTGTGATGTGATTACGAGCATAGCGAAATTTTCCTTTATGCATGTATGATCTAATTTTTTAATTTATTTAATTAGAGATGCGATAAAATTGAATGCATGTATGGTGTACTAATTTTAAAATATACTTTCTGCGCATTGCATGAACAAAGTGAGATTTAATGGCTTCCAAACAAATTGTTGCGGATTTAACAAGGGCGAGAAATTGGATGGTGACAATTATGATATTTGGCACCGTAAAATTCAATATGTTCTCGCTGAGCAAGAGGTTCTGGAAAACTTGAGTAATAAAATCGACCAACCCACGGAGGGCACTAGTGCCCAGGCTCGCCGAGATATGGAAGCCTATAATAATTGGCTTAAGAAGGATCGCATTGCTCGCATCACATTGCTGAGCAGTATGCAGAATGATCTCTTGTGCGAGTGTGAGCAGTATCCGACTGCGTATGACATGTGGGAGGCTCTCAAAGTAAAATTTGGTGCAACTTCGGCTACAAGGTTGCGCAGTCTGACTATGCGGTTTGACAGTTATAAGAAGCGTGCCGATCAGACTATGAAGCAGCACGTTAGAACAATGTCAAACATGATTCGCGAGTTAAAGTCGGCTGGCGGCACCTTGACTGATGAGCAGCAGATCCAAGCTACGATTCGCTCTCTTCCCAATTCGTGGGAACATATGCGAGTAAATTTGACCCATAACGATAATATCAAAACTTTTGAGAATGTTGCGCGGCATTTGGAGTTGGAGGAGGAGCGCCTTGAGGCTGTTAAAACTCCAACTGTCAATGCTGCTGAGTCAAACTTTCGCAGGACATCTGGGTTCAAGCGAAAGAGGACTACTGGGGCTCAAAATCGTAGCGGATCCGCGCCTAAGAACCCGAAGAGCACTAAAAGAAAGAGAAGCAAACGAGGTGGCAAGAAAGACAAGTCAAAGATGACTTGTTTCAACTGTAATCAGCTGGGACACTTCGCTCGTGATTGCACTGAGCCGAAGAAGACTCAGGAGCAACAGACCACGTAGCGAGGGATCGGATGGGATTCGTCGAGTACCGTCGAGTGCCTGCTTCGAGCAGAAAAGTATACATGGGGAATGATTCAAGTGTCGATGTGTTAGGCATTGGCACATACAAGTTGATCATGCAAGGTGGTCGAACTTTATATCTACATGATGTACTTTATGCTCCAGAAATTCGGCGGAACTTGTTTTCTATTCTTGCTATGCTACAGTTAGGCTTTTCTTTTCGTTTTGAGAGTGATGTAGTTGAGATTCATCTTGGAACTATTTATTATGGAAGAGGTTTTATGTCGAATGGTTTTATGGTTTTGGACATTGATTATAATATAATAATTGGTGATTCTTTTTTCCCTGGCTATTTACTGTTGGAGAATGATACAGAGTTAAATTAAATAGGGCTATTTGAGGTCTTGGTCATTGGGCAGGATAGAATGACTAATTAGTTAGAGACGTTATTGAGCTCGCTCACTAAAGTCGAATACCCACTTGTGTGAACATTGTTTTAGCGGGAAAGGCCACGCCGAAAACCATTTATAAAAGCCAAGGCAGAATTTCTTTACAATTAATCCATTCCGACATTTGGGCCCAAGAGTTGTGAGCAGAGACTGTGACTTTTTCTTCATCACATTTATAGATGACCATACGCGCTTGCGTCATGGTTTAATCTGATTCCCATAAGTCGAACATTTTGATTGTTTTAGACGTTATATGAAATGAGGTTGAGAATGCAGTTAGATATGAAAATTAAAAGCTTAAAACTGATCGAGGCCGTCGAGTATCTATCGAACAATTCAAAAATTTGATGGTGATGAAAAAGGGAATAATAAAAAAAAGGGGAAAACAGCTGGACGATTCCTGGCACTCCGCAGCAAAAATGTGTAGCGGAGAGGAGAATGCACCTTGGCTTGACATGGTTTAGGTCAATGATGGCGAAGCAAAATGTTGCTGTTCTTTTGGGAGACCAATTGTAACTCTGGTCCTTACATTCTTAATCGTGTACTCAAAACAGAACCTTCACCCCTTACTGAATTCATGGACAGGGCAGGAAACCAAATTTGGAGGCATCCTGTGTGTCTGGGTTCGGCAGCTTAATGTACACAAATATTCTCCACAATTGATGGAAGTTTTGGTCCTAGAGGGGAAAGTGTATCTTTATAAGATACTCTAACACTCTAAGGATACGTTTTCATCGGAAAAGCGCCTGAGGGAAGTTTGACTGAGATGTGAGTCACAGATGTTGAATCCTCGAGAGGATTTTCCTTATAGAAGTGAGTTTACGTAATGAAACTGAGTTCATGAGATGGATGACTCTGACATTGGCATTCTATCGCTCATGTGAGTTAGAGGAGGCAAACTCCGATTAACCCTCCTGGGGATAGTGGGAGCGACTTGCTCTTGGAATGATGGACCTCAACTTCGTAGGAGCGCATTGTAGGCATTCCCGTCGCGTTTTGAAGATTGAGTGGAAGCTTCATTGTTGCTGCACAGATGATGATGAGCCTAGATCCCTTCAAGAGGCTCTCTCAGTTACTACTCATAAGTAAATGGATTGGATGCAATGATGGAGGAAATGAGAAATCGATGTAAGTCAAATAATGTCTGGGGACTTGTTGGACTATTGCCACCAGTGCGCAAAAAACAAGTTGGGAATAAATGGTTTCTCAAGATTAAGCGCAAGGCAGACGGTTTCTATCGATATGACAGTAAGCTCGGCTGTGTAGCAAGGTTTTAACCCAAGCGAGAAGCGTTGATTACGAAGAAACTTTTTCTCTGTATGTGAGGTTTTGCTTCGATCCGTTTGCATTTGGCCACTGTCGCATTTTTTTGGATTTTTGAACTTTAACCCAAATGACGTTAAAAATGCATTCCAATTTGGGGAAGATGGATGAGGAGACTATATGGATCAGCCCGCTGGCTTTCTCTGTAAAGGGTAGGAGCATAAAAGTTTGTAAGCTCGCGACGTCCATTTCATGGATTGAAGCAGTCCTCACAGTTGGTATATTCGATTTCATCGAGCCATAACTGAAGATGGATTTACGATGATTGATAGAAGATCACTGTGTGTATGTTAAACGGTCCAAAGGATTTTTCTAATCCTTTCTTATATGTTGATGACATCTATTGGCGGGAATAATAAGGAGATGATTGGTCGCCACTACAGACGTGGCTGTCCTCATAATTTTGAGATGAAGGACATGGTGAAGCGAATTATGTGTTCGGAGTTAAGATCTACGAGATCGTTCAAAAAACTTTTAGGTCTGTCTCAAGAACTTACCTAAGAAAAGTTTTAGAAAGATTTAGATGCAAAATTGCAAACCATTGACACTCCTATTGCTAAAGTGAGAGTTTGAACTTAAACAGTGCCCTAAAACTTTGGAAGAGAAAGACAAGATGAATCGGATTCCATATGCTAATGCAGGTCGGGAGACCTGATGTATGCTATGATGTGTACTCGGCCTGATATATGCTATGCCGTGGGCTTGGTTAGCGTTTTCAGTCCAATCCGGATTGGAACGGTGGAAAGCTGTTAAAGAATACTTCGTTACCTCAGAGAGTGACGATAGTTATGTGCTGTGCTATCAAGGTACGGATTTTACGTTCATCGGTTATAGCGATGCGGATTGGGCTGGTGACTCTAGATGAGCGTAAGTCGACCTCAGGATATGCATTCTTACTTGGCAATGGCGCCATAACTTGGAGTAGTAAGAAACAGACTGTTAATAGCTCTTTCCACCATGGAGGCGGAGTTCGTGAGCGTTTTCTGCAGCAGCCCAGGAGGCTATCTGTTTGAGGAAGTTTCTTCGAGATATTGGGATTGTCGTCTGTACTTCCGTTTGTGAACGATCTATTGTGACAGTATGCAGTCGATTGCATATCAACGAAGGACTCGAAATATCATGGCAAGACAAAAGCACATGCGACTTAAAATATCACTTTGTTCGTGAAGCATGGCGCAGAAAGAAATAATCCTGGAACACATTCTCTACGAGTCGCATGGTGGCGGATCTCTGACTAAGCCATTGTTAGAGAGTTTTTTTTGGCTCATGTTAAGGCACTTGGACTCCGTAGATTTGATTGTGTAGACAGTCGATTATTTTTTTGTAATTTCTTAGTTATTTAATTACAAATTATTATTCTGAAAAAGATATTTGGTAAAATTAGTAACGTGCATTATTATTAAACTGATTGATAGTATGTCACAGGCTGATTGGCCCTCTCACACGGCAAATTCTTTTCGGCGCTGTAAGAGAGCGAGCGAAAATTGAGGCCATTAATAGAAGCCGCCTTGGTTGCACCAAGATGAGGTCATTAATGAGACCGCATATCGAAAAGTCCACGATTCGTATGGCCTGCATATTGAGAGCGGATGTGAGTTCACCGTGTTGACGCTTGAGATAGCGAGCAAATGGAGAACTCAGGCTAGACACTCTGGGAGTGACTGAGCTAAGATCCGTATGACATTGAGAAAGACATACGCTTATTGATTTCTGCTGTCATAGCATGTATTTCATACTACATGTGCTGGGCGACTAAATAAGAAGATGAGTGAATGGATCCCTGCTTCCTCATCGTGTGAGTTCTTACGGACATTATTTTGAGACGATGTCCCATATATGTTAGATGCCCTTAGTGACTTTTGACTATGTCATTAAGTGAAAGAATTGATGTTGCTATTTGGCATGTTACACTACGCTATGAGTGATGCGGCTTCACGGGGCATGCTGCGGAAAGCAATCAGTTCTCAACTCAGTGGCATGAGGGCTCAAGGAAGACTAGTTGAATTACATTAAAACACTTTGACTCATTGTCGACAGGTTGTATCGCTTCAGTATAAGCGAAACAATCATGATATAGGTCATAATGTGCGCAACAGAGGTTAGCATGGTCTTCGAGGGATTAAGATGCTGAACCTGATGTAATTCAATGGTCTAGGGCATCACGAAGTCTAATATTTTTCTTTTTTTGAGGGTTGATGTCTCTATGCTGGCGGATGCGGTTTCTAGTATAGACTCCGAAATGCAGAGTGACTCGCGGTCCGCACCTGTTCATTCCCTGTATGATAGAATTAATAGTGGTGTGATGTTGAGGAAGTGGTTACGATGGCATCGATCCCGTCATGTGCGAGTGGGAGATGTTGCATTCGGTTTTAATCGAATCGGGTACGCCCATAAGCGGGTTCGATCCGAGGATGTTATGTTATCTAATTGATTAGAATTAATCTCGCTTTCAAATTGGAAAGTTAGTTAGAGATAAATCTAGTCATATAGAGATAACAATTAATAACCGATTTGGCTCTTATCTCTAACGCCATTAGGATTTTGAAATTCCTTATAAATACTGCGGGCGATCCCACATAACGAATCATTATACGGAAAGAACCGAAAGAGAGAGAATAAGAAAATAATAGAGAGAAACGCACATCCTCCATTGACCTATATTCTAGAGGGACTGCACGGTGGATTTGCGATCGCGCTCGTTGTAGTTCGATCCACCGCGAGTTCGTGGAGCGTGAGAAGTTTTCAAGAACGATCCGAGGACACGTGAATCAATCTAAACGATCGGGGCTCATCGGCGTTGTTGCGCGAATCGCTTCCGCAAAAGGTACGAACCAATACTTCCGCTGCGTTCTAACAGATCCTATGGTGCGAAAGAAAAGAGATGAACCCGATGGGGTATTGATGACATAAAAGTAGTGTTATTGTCAAAAGAACAACGAGTAGCATCCAAACATTGAATGTTAACGAGTGGCATTAACGTAGTGTAAATAACACTAGAGGTCGATGGACCTAGGGATAGGTGGATCCCTTAGAAAAATGCCTTGTGAAACAATGAATTTGAAACGCCAAATAGCATTGCATGAATGTCGGGGGACAAATGATTCCGCGATAGTCGTTGACCCTAGTTGGAGGGCACCCTCATATGGAGAGGATTGGATTGGGTGTGGACCTCAGTGATCGTGTTCCTCACTGGAGAGGATTCGATTGGGTATTGACCCTAGACGTAGGGCACCCCACTTGGAGAGGGTAGATCTAGCTCACAGTCTGCGTTTGGGATGGTATAGCCATCCAATCCCCACATGGAGGGGATTGTCGTCGAGTACTCTGGAGTGTCGTGCGACTAGGACCACTTGGAGGTCCGGACCACATCGAGGTCCGCAGACGGTCCCGGCTTGGGTGCACATGGAGCTCCCTCCCACTTTGGGATTTGAAGGTGAGTCATGGGCGAGCCGCTAGGGCCTCGCCACAGATTGGGTAAATGGAAAGGTTATTAACGTCAGTTGAACATTGCTATTCGAACATGGATCGAATTGTTAGCATGATAGCAAAATTATTATATGACAGCATGCATTCATATTCATGGATTATGGGCATAGTAGCATAGTTTTCCTACTACTGCATTTACATGCTTTCAGATACATATCTATCTATCTATCTATCTGTTGTTACTTGTGCCCACTTGAACCTAGTGGGGAAATCGCAAAGTCGGCGGCCGAGCCCACTGGGAACTATGGAAGATAGTTCTCACCCCACTCTATTTCCAGTGGTAGGTACAGGGTTGCAGAGAGAGGACCGCGGCAAGGGCGTCACGCCCGACCAGTGAGACCGTGGTAGTATAGTAGCTTTCCTTTTTGCATTAGTCACCTATGTATGAGAGAGAGAGAGATTTATTGTAGGTGATGATTTGGAGAGCTATGTATTTTGGATGAAAAATGATGTAATGACTGCAACTATTGTAATAGTTAGTAAAGTACTCTCTTTATTTCACTCGTATATTTTGTGGATTACCTGCTCTTCTTGTTGTTGGCACTGTTTGTGCCCGCGTTGAATGTGTATGTTTAGAGTTTAAATTCTTGGGTAAATTCTTGTACACATTCCTGTTGTGGAGCCTTGGGCGGACAGGGGAGGTGCTGTCCGTTCGGCGGTCTGTCGCCGCGGCCGAATTGTGCCAAATTGGTAGTGATTTCGGGGCGGGGCGTGACAGTAGAGCTTGGACTAGAGGTGAGTTCTTGCAAGGTTTCCTCTAGGGTTTGGGTTTTAAGCTAAGGATTTGGAGCTTTGTGCTCCTTAGAGGCTTTAGAAGCTCTTTTGAGCCATGAACAACAAGGAACCCATGAGAGCTCAAGGTGCTCTCATGGTGAACCCTTGGAAGTTGGGTTAGAAGCCCTAGGGTTGGTACCAAAGGTCTAGAAACCTTATTAGAATGCTTCCTAGGTGATTCTAAGCTAGTATTTGCTTAGCAACGAGATCAATCCAAGGGGAAACCCTAAATGGCATTGTTAGGGCTTGGAATTTGGGGCTTTTACCCTAGAATTTTTCGGGGACAAATTGACCCCGTAGAAATCTAATTAGGGGTGTCCTAAACATGTTCGACAACTCCGTTCAACGTTACGAAAATGTTTAAGTATAGTTCGTGTATAAACAGCCTAATGGGGCACTAATTTGGTTATAGGACGGGGAGCCGGCGTTCGTAGCGTTCGGGAGTCTTCGTATTCTACACCCACACGACCATTAGAGGTGGGGGGTGCACGCCGGAATCGTTGGATTCCCCTCTATGTCTATTTCTCTATTCTTGAGCATATGGTTGTTTATTCCGTCATGCATATTAGGGTTAATTCACATGTGAACTTTGGTTGTTTTCATTATGTTTATTCCAAGGGTATTTGAAAATAGAGAGAAATGGAACCATGATGGGCATGTGTTATTGAACCCTAGGAATTGCATGATAATGGGACTTGGACTTAGCGTAAGTAAACAAATGGTGACAATAACAATAGAGAGATAGATTGGCCTGGACAAATGGATGTTAAACATAGACTTAACTATAGTGGCATCTGGACGAGATCGACTAATAAGTGGCATGAGAACATAGGTAGAAAACCTATCACAAAAGTGGCAATGTGACATGCGGCTAAATATCCTCAACTTGGGGATTTGATCGACACTCATGACAAGTCTTGGCTTGAGGGAGGTCGCTTCTCCTCAAGCGGTGTGTTTCTGAAAATCGTCACCACAGGGAGCGCGGTCCCTGAAGACGGTCCCTCGGGTCGGTAGTGCTTGGAGCCTCCCTGGTAATAAAGGAATTTGGGCTATGAGTTATTGGGGTTAACAAGGTTAACTGGTAAGATTGGGTAAGAGCCAAAGCTTATTATGATTTGAGCATGCATGCATTTTCTATTATTGCCTCGAGTATATGTATCCACTGACATTCTTTTGCAGGCATAGTATTAGTTGCATTAGAACTGGTTACTTTCTTTCCTTGAAATACTTATGCTTGGATAGGCCTAGTGGGTAAGTCGGCGAGGTCGGATGCCGAACCCACTGGGAACTTCATTGTAGTTCTCACACCACTAACCCTACAGGTCCTAGCACGAGCGGGGCGGCGGAGGACCGAGGCAAGGGTATAGTGCCATAGATAGCGGCCACCGGGACTTTTCCTATTTTGTAGCCATTTTCCTTTTGGTATACATGCATCAACTTTATTTTGTTGATTTAGAAATATAAAGTTGTAAACAATCATGTAATTTTGGTGGATGGCTAAATGTAAAAAGAACTGATGGTTGAATGGAAATGTAATAGTTTTATTTACTTGTATTTGGTTCAAATGCAATAAAGTATCTTGTATGTTATATGATGTAGCTTAGAGCTTTCGCTTCCGTTGTTGCTCGCCCTCGTGCAAGCCTTATATTATATATGCAAATCTCTTGTTGATTGCTTATTTATACATGTTGTAAGAGCCTTGGGCGGACATGGGAGGCTCTGTCCGTTCGGCATCTGTTGACGTGACCCGAACCCGACCATATTGGCGGGGATTGGGGGCGTGACAGTTAATACTACACTTATATTTCACATGCCATTCACCTAGATCTAACTGACTCTAGGTTAAATGCCCTCATCACACAACCTAGGTTTAATTAACTCTAGGTTCAATCCACAACCTATGTTCACGACACTAGGTTCGATGTCATTCTTCCTAGATCTTGCTTCTAGGTTCACTTGTTCAACCTATGTTCACGACACTAGGTTAATGCCATCCGATCTATACTAAGTTCACGACATTAGGTTTAAATGCCATATACCTATTTACATGATCTAGCAATATGCTCACATTGTTCACATGCCTCCTAAGCTCACAAATTTAACAATATGTTACATTCATTTATGTGCTCTAGCATGCATTCTATAATGCCAACCTGTATATACCTTTAGTATAATCAACAATACGTTAATATGCATGCTCTCTAACATGATTTCATAACTCATATGACCAACAATATGTTAACATTCATTTCTATGCTCATGTTCTCTAGCATGTTCTAATACAAGTCAACATACAACTATCAACTAGCATATATATATATATATATGCACCTATCAACAAGCAAGTATTACCTAGCATATAATCTCATTATGCATATTTATACTAACATGCAATCATGCATTTCATTTAGCATTTCTAATCTATGTCATTATGCATTTTATCCAACATGTATTTTCAATGCATCTATATGCAAGTATCATCTTAGCATAAATTCTCATATTACTACCAGCATACACATATGCATCAACAATGAAATGGAACTCCACTTTGACATGTAGGCGACCTAGTCGCTTCGGTAAGCACAACCCACCTCGTTTCGCGTTCCGATTGCTTGTCGACACTTGCAATCGGCCTCCCGCGGCACCCGGTGCCCGGTTCGGCCCGAATTTGAAATTCCTCACCAACCGCGCATTGCTTCATAGCCTCGGGCAAAAAGGGTCTTCGCTTTGTTGTTACGGTGCTCCAAATCTGTTTCCATGATTTTACGATGTCGCCTCGGCCCTTCAGGCGGAAATGAAGCCTAAACGTCCGTTTCTTTAATAACTTCGCACCGGCTCGACGATTCGCCAAACCGACTTCGCCAACGCGTTCGTTTACCTAGCAATTAAGTTTACGGAGGGTCAAATGAGATCAAACCCAACTATTTTACAAAACCCCATTCGGAGCCCTAACGTGCAAATATCCTCCAAATAATCCTAATTAAATGAAGAAAACATGTTTAGAACACTCTAGATACTATTAGAACATCATTCATGAAGGATTTAAACAAAATCCCAAAAGCTTACCAAAATGTGAATGCCGCGACGAAAGCACGCCGCTCCAACGGGTGCACGAAAGCTCAATCCATCGCTCCCAACGCGTTCGCAAGTTCACTCTCCACCAACCCTCAAATTTCTAGAGAGAGATCTTGTCACGCCCCGGGACCCAGCGGAAGCCCGCCCGGCACGTGCCCAGACCCGCCATGCGTCTAAAACGCATAAGGCGTCTAACAACAACAATAATAAAAGCAATATTAAAAGACATCTAGGAGTATCAGAGCATAAAGAATGTCTAAATGCTACCACAAGAAATAAGGATAAAACGGTAAATTCACTAAATAAAACATAAAGTAAATACAACAGGAATCCCATAACAAGTGCCAAAAGGAGTATAAGGTGGTCTCTCTATACAAGGTACAAAATCTCTCCCTCTCTCACAAAATATAAAATAGAGGAGTAACCACCTATCGCAAAAGAACTCTCCGCGAGCTAGCTACGCGACACCCTTGCCGCGATCCCGTG
>NC_033644.1:4326266-4351407 GCF_001540865.1 Ananas comosus | reverse complement strand
ACTTGATAGAGGAGAGAACATGTGCTTACCTCTTAAAGCTTCAATCCAAAGCTCAAAAAACTATCCAAGTCCCAAATCACTCATATGCAAGTCAAAATCAAGCTCCATGGTGGGAAAGCTTCCAACAAGCAAAGGAGCAAAAAGGAAGGTGTAATTCTCCTTACAAACCACCAACCAAATCAAAGAAAGTCACAAAGGAAGGTGTGAGGGCTTCCTCACCATTTCCCCCTCCAGGTTCCCTTCAGGGATCCCTAGGCGAGCGTACCTAATGAAAGGCTACAAACGCACAAAACCCCCTGCAGTTTCATTCTGCACGAAATCTGCCTCCTTGTACCGGTACACGGGTTCTTGTACCGGTACAAGGCCGACGAAAATGCAAACCCGAGGCTCGGGTCGCGCGGTCTGCGGCTCTGTACCGGTACAAGCCCGATGGCTGTACCGGTACAACCATCAACCCTTGTACCGGTACAAGACCAGTCTTGTTCCGGTACAAGCCCTGCTGCAGGCTACCCGAGAGCTGACCATAAATTCCAATTTTGGGATTTTGGTGCCAAGTCTCACTCCAACATCCTCGGGAAGCGCGCCAGGGGTCGGAACACTATCAAGGACCCTCCAAAAACTATGGAAAGGCTCCACACACAGATCAAACACTCGAATCTTGCCATTTGCTAAGATCCAGTGTATTACATTCCATTTCGGTGCCCAATCCCGCACGGCGAGCATGTGTCGCGATGGCTATCTCCGGAGTGCCGGCTTGTGAGAAGCGACCCTCACAAGCATGTGATAATGAGCACAATGGCAAGCAAGCGTAAAGGTACGTCTCAAGTCTCAAGTCATCATGTCTAAAATATGGAATAAAGCAAGTGTCTAAATGGCCTATCACTATATCATCATGCCTAAAACATGAAATATAGTCGATGTCCAAATGGCCTGTCACTATGTCTCTATGTTGCAGTTTCACAGTTTACTAAGTCGGTGCCCCTATATGGCACTTTTGTTCACTTTGTCCAAACATGAGTTAGGAGTTCAAGAGTACACAATTCTAGTTCTTTCATCATATGAGACATATCCCTAACTTGCAATATAGAATACTTTTCACATGCATGCAGAATACACATATGACTATACTATATAGAGTTGAATTTTCATGATATATAACACATGCATTTTAAGTATTCTAAAATTCATAAAAATCTTATCTAGCATGAATATGTATGCATCTCGATGAAACGACAAGGATAAAACACATAGGGAATATTTCTCCCCTATTTCATGAAGTCAAACCCACCGTGACTCTCGCAACCTTTCGTTTCGCCGAACAAAGTTGCTCACTACTCTCCTAGCACCCTAAATGTCACACCCCGGGACCCAGCGAAAGCCCGCCCGGCGCGTGCCCAGACCCGCCATACATCTAAAACGTATAAGACGTCTAAAAACAACAATAATTAAAAGCAATAATAAAAGACATCTAGGAGTATCAGAGCATAATAAATGTCTAAATGCTACAACAAGGGATAAGGATAAAACTGTGAATCCACTAAATAAAACATAAAGTGATATAAGAAAATCCCAGATACAAGTGCTATAGGTAGATACATAGGTGGTCTCTATACATGGATACCAAAACCTCTCACTCTCTCAACTACAAAAGAAAGAGTAAACTACCCAGGCGAAGTACCGCTCCTTGCTAGCTAGCTAAGCGATCCCCTTGCCGCGATCCCGTGCCTCCGCCGGTGCCGAAGGCTCTGAAAAGTAAACCATAAAACAGGGGCGTGAGAACTATTAAAAATAGTTCCCAGTGGGCAATTACTGACTTCAGTGAATGCACCACGAGGCCCAAAGCTACAAAAGATGTCAGTGACTATAAAAGTAGCAAAGCGAAAGGTAAGTAAAATGTAACTTACTGTAACATACAGTCTCTACTTAGCATGAATTGCATATGTAATAGAGCAACATTATCATGAATGTACATGGGTGTGTATGACATGCATAAGCATAGAAATGCAATTAATCTGATGTCCTCAATGCAGAAATAGCAAAGGTGTCATTGTTTACTATTCTAGTCCAAGTCCACTTTAATAGTTTTAAAGTTCACATAGCACGTCCTGTCACTAAGTCCCAATCATATAAGACCCACCCGAAGGCTGTCTGGCCTGCGCCGTGCCTAATGGCCCCGTGGTAGTCAACATCCCCACTCTAGGGATGAGCCTCCCCCACGGCAATCCACTTCGGCGCCCAATCCCGCACGGGCGAGCATATGTCGCGATGGCTATCTCCGGAGTGCCGGCTTGTAGGGAGCGACCCTCACAAGCATGTGCGAATGAGCACAATGGCAAGCAAGCAATGATCCGTCTCAAGAACCAAGTCCTCATGTCTAACAACATGGAATATATCAAGTATCTCAATGGCCTATCTCTATGTCATCATGTCTCTAACATGGAATGTAGCAGATATGTAGTGGCCTATCAACATGTCTCTATGTTGCAGTTTAATAGTTTACTAGTTTCAAGTGCCCCTTGATGACACTTTTGTTCAACGAGTTCCAAGCATGGCATTAATATGTTCATGATGCATAATTCACTCAACTCTAGCATGGAGACATGTTCTCAACTTGCAAAACCAAGCACTATCCACAATGCATGCAATCTACACATATAGCTCTACTATATGGAGTACAAATTTTACGATACATGAGGCATGCATGTTAAGTGTTCTAAAATTCATATAAATCATGTTTAGCATGAATTTGCATTCAAAAATACTTTACAAAAAGTTTAGAAGGCATAGGGGCCATTTTGCCCCATTTTCATGAAGTCAAACCCACCAAAATCGACTTCTTCGTTTCGCCGAACGAAGGTATCCACAAGCTTCCTAGTACCCTAGAAACATCAAAAATAGGGTCACCCAAACGAAACGAAGAGCAAATAGCTCAATCATTAAGCTCCTCAAGCTAGGGTTGGAGAAAACTTACCGATTGCGAAGAAGGCTCTCACGATCTCCAAATGGGAGTTAGAGTCCTTCCAATCTAACCTAAACAAAGGTTCTAAACCCATCAATTTGGTTCCAAAGCCCCCAAATTCAAAAACCCCCAAAATAAACCCTAAATCCCAAAATCTAGGGTTTCATCTAGTAAAACCTAGGAAAGCATGTATCAAATGGGGATTACAAGCTACCAACCTCAAGAGAAGCTCCAATCCAAGCTCAAAACCAAGTAGGGTTGAAGTTTGATCCTCCACAAAGCTCCAACCGCAAGTTCAAAGCCACCAAAGGTGAGAAATGAGGAAGAAGATGATGCTCCAAGGCCTCTATGCAAGCTCCTTCTCCTCTTCTTCTCCTTCTTCTCCTTCCCTTTCTCTCTCTAGAAGTGTAGGAAGAGTGTGAGGGAGAGAAAATGAGAGTGAGAGGGGAGGAGAGGCTGCTTATAGCCTCTAAAGTAACAAAATCCACATAGGCCCCTCAAAAACTCAAATTTACATCAGCCCGGTCTGGGCAGTTTTCGCCCAGAGGGACCGGTCTCCCCGACCTGGGACCGGTCTCTCAGCCTGCCCCCGAAAATCCAACGTTCGGGAACCGGTCTCTCCCTGCGCGGGACCGGTCTCTCCCCGCGAAGACGCGCTCGGGGACCGGTCTAGACTGCTAGGGACCGGTTGCCTCGCCGGCTGCGCAGCACTGTTCACTGGGGGACCGGTCTCTCCTATCAGGGACCGGTCCCCGAGAGTAAAAACTCTCAGGACTCAGCCAAAACTCTCGAGATCGAACTTTTAGGCCGGTATACCATCGACGGCCCTCCACCAAGTGTGGGAAAGTTCGGAATACAAATCGAACACTCGAACCTCGCAATTTGCAAAGGTCCAGTGTGCTACACTAAAGGTATAGAAAAGAGAGATACACGAACGTTACGAACAACCCATTGCTCAAATATTAAGCAACTAAAGCAAAGGTGAAGAAAACTCACCGAATGCGAAGAAACTTTTCTCGATCTCCAAAAGCGAGTTAGAGGCTCTCTAATCCAACCTAAACAAAGGTTCTAAACCAATCAATTTGGTTCCAAGAGCATCCAATCCAAAATCCCCAAAATAAATCCTAAGTTCTAATTCTAGGGTTTCATTTAGTAAAAGCTACTAAAACATGAATCAAGAAATAGATTAGGCTTATTAACCTCTCTAAAGCTCCACACCAAGTTTGCAAGTAAGCTAGGGTTAAAGTTCTTCCTTTCCACAAGCTCCAATCCTCACTCTAGTACTCTCTTCAAGGAGGTACCCCAACCAAAAGCAAAGAAGAGTAAAGGGAGGAGATCAAAATGAGCCAAAACACAAGAAATTGCTTGCCCCCGTGCAAGCCATTGTGTATGCTTTCGCTTATGCAAATTTTTATCCTATTGATACATGTTGTGGAGGCTTGGGCGGACAGGGGAGGCTCTGTCCGTTCGGCGTCTGTTTGACGCTCTCGAATTGGCTAAAAGGATCCGGCTCGGGGTGTGACAGATAAGATAGTATCAGAGCAGAAAAGAGCCAAAAAGTGAAAATATAGGATGGACCTAGGGTCACGCCCGAGTACCAGTGGAAGCATAACCGGTACGTGCACAGACCCGCCATACACCTGCAGTATATAAGGCGTCTACAACCAAGCAAGTCGATAAGAAGAAGATCATAGAAAATTCTATCCCGATATCAGAGCAAAGTACCAGTCAACAATACTATGAACAATAGAGCAAAGGAGTATAGTCCAGAAATCTCAACCAAAAGATGAGTATCACAACTAAAGTATCTGATTCATACAGTAGATATACAGTACTGGGTATACAAAAAGTAGGTACAATGGTAGTCTCTCTATACATAAGGACATCACCATCGGCCGTAGCCCGAGTAACAAGGTGATCGACTAGCACGCTCCTAGTAGTGCCTAGCTAGGCGCGACTCCCTTGCCACGATCCCTANGTAGAGAGAGAAAAACCCTAGAGAGAGAAGGAGGAAGAAGGGGAAGAAGCTTGCTCTGAGCTCCAGCAACTTCTACAGAGCTCCTGGGGTCGTGCTGGATCAAGTAGATAAGCATAAGATGCCAAAAGACCAAAATGGCCTGATTGCCACGCAGCTGCTGCCTCTACTGCTTGCTGTACCGGTACAGCATCATGCTTATACTGGTACACCAATGCAGAAAAGGCCCAGTTCGATATTACAAGGCACTTTCTCGCTTCCCACACTCCGATCACTCTCAGACTTACTCATAAATAACTTTAAACTCTTTATAACATGCGGGAAGGTTCCAAATATTATTCCCTTTACTCGAACTTCGCAATGTACATAAGTTCAGTATACTACACCTAGAGACCCTTAGGAATGGAAAACCTTAAGAATCTAGGAAATGTGAGCGACATGAAATCAAAACAATAGCGAAAGCTTTTGATTGGGTTAATGTTAATATATCTCTAATGTGGTTAGGGGCTAAATTTAAGTTGTTATTTCTTTTCTTTTCCTTGTGTTGTGATCGGCGGCCGACGACATGATGCTTTGGAAGGAAAATAAATGCACTTGTATGCTTTCGCCGGATTGGGTATAATCGAGTACATTGTCTAAGTAACTAATGTGAATTGCTTCACTTCAGGAAGCAATGCCGCCTCATGGACGACCTAAGTTGCCTAGTGGTCGACCGCGGACGAGGTCTATGGCCGAGGAGCCAAGTGCGACTCCCGTGCAACCCGGAGCAGGTGGCGACGGGGAGCTTCGGGAGCAGATTGCCGCGCTTATTGGCGTAGTGCGGCAGTAGGCGGAATCCGTACAACACTAGGCGGAATCCGTTCAGCTCCAAGGGGAGCAAATCCGAAGGCTCCAGGAGGCCTTGGAGCGGCAGCAGGTGGCGGCGGCGGCGCCCGTGGAGGCTGTGCACCCTGTGCCTCCTGCAGTGGTGCCGAGTGCGGCCGAGGGTGTGGCTGTGGCGGCCGTGCCAGTTACAATGGTGCCGGCTGGATTCGGGACCTCAAATCCCGATAGTGCGGCAAAGGAGGCGGAGTGGGAGCGCGTGTTGGTGGCTCTCATTCAGTTCCAGAAGTTCAACCCACCTACCAAGGGGGGGTGGTGGAACCGGCGGTGGAGTCCTGGATCGACTCCATGGAAGCACTTTTCGAGGATCTTAACACCTTGGAGAAGGACAAGGTGTACCTCGCCACACATTGCCTTGAGAAGGCGGCAAAGGTGTTGTGGAAGCGTGTTAAGCGGGACCGATCACCCGATCTTCCGCCTATGTTGTGGGAGGAGTTCCGGAGGGCGGTGTTCACCAACTACTTCCCTAATACAGTGAAGCGGAAGTTGCAGGAGAGATTCCGCAAGTTGAGGCAAGGAGATCGCTCGGTAACAGACTACGAGCAAGAGTTCTCCCACCTCATTGACTGCGTCCCGGATGTTGTTAGGGATGACCGGGACCGAGCAGACTGGTTCCTACGAGGATTGCGGTCGGGGATTCATAGGGCCGTGCAAATTCTTAAGCTCGCGACCTTTGCGGAGGTCTTTGATCGGGCTTTGTGGGCGGAGCATGGCTATGCCCACGAACGCAAGGAGCGCGAGTCCGCAGCCCAAGCAAAGGAGAAGAGCAAGAAGCAGGCGGCGGGTGGCACCGGGGGTCGGCCAAATGCTAGGAAACCCCCTCGGTATCCCCGACCGCAGTCGAGGAGTTGGAGGCCATCTCGTTGTGTTATTTGCGGCGGTAACCATCAACCGCCGACATGCCCGCAGCGGGAGGGAAAATGCTTCAAGTGTGGCCAACCTGGGCATATGTCACGAGAGTGCCCTAGCTGGGGTTCATCTGCACCGACCTCGACATCAGTTCCTTATACCCCGAGACAGCAGGCGGGGTTACTGCCGGCTATGTCGGCTGGACGCTCGTCTTCATCGTGTCAGCCGGAGGCATCGAGGGCACCGAGTGGGCGGATTTTTGCCACTCAGGTGGAGNTCTTAGTGAATTGTTTTTTCGCGTGTTGGTCCCGTGGGTTTTTCTCCAAGTTGGAGTTTTCCCACGTAAATCTCGGTGTGCTTTTTATTTTCCGCATTTATTTTTATTGCATCGAGATTTGTGGTTTTTTGGCCGTTCACCTATTCACCCCCCTCTAGGTGATAGATACAATCTAGATAGATCCTCGGGCTACTCAAAACTTTCAATTCATAAATGCATCATTCGCTAGGACTCATGGCATTAAAATCGTCCATCATTATGACTATTGGACGATAAATTCGGTCGAGCATACTTTCCATGTTCACGAAGAGTGTGTAGCGTGCCGAGTGCGTATAGGTGATTGGGTCGTGCCAATCGACCTGTTGGTATTGAATCGAATGTGGGGTTTCGGCGTGATCTTGGGGACCAACTGGCTCTCCAAGTATTATGCTGTGATAGATTGCGAAAGTAAGGTGATCACATTTCGTGAGCCTAATCGAGAGGAGCTAGTATACCAGGCATCTAAAAGCTCGCTCTTTGCTGCGACCGTGTCGGCGGCACAGGTGAGGAAAATGATAAAAGGTGGTTGTGAGGCCTATTTGGTGACAGTGGTAGAAGCTCAGAAGGAGCACCCGGAACTTAGTGGTATTCGGGTGGCGTGTGAGTTTCCGGATGTATTTCCGGAGGAGTTACCGGGTTTGCCACCGGACCGGGAGATCGAGTTCGTTATTGACTTGGTACACGGGGTGGCTCCAATTTCGAAGGCTCCGTATAGAATGGCACCGATGGAGCTAAAGGAGCTTAGGGCACAGTTGCAAGATTTGCTCGACAAAGGCTTTGTGAGGCAGAGCGCGTCACCCTGGGGAGCCCCGGTACTATTTGTTAAAAAGAAGGATGGCACACTTCGACTGTGCGTTGACTATCGCGAATTGAATAAAGTAACGATCAAGAATAAATACCCGTTGCCTAGAATTGACGATCTATTCGATCAGTTGCAAGGGTCAAAGGTATATTCTAAAATTGATCTACAATCGGGATATCATCAATTGATGATACGGCCCGAGGATGTGCACAAGACGGTGTACCGTACGCGGTATGGCCATTATGAGTTCACGATGATGCCGTTTGGACTTACTAACGCCCCGGCGACGTTCATGGACTTAATGAATAGAGTCTTCCGTCCGTTATTGGACCGGTGCGTCGTGGTATTCATTGACGACGTATTGGTGTATTTCCGGACCGAGGAGGAACACGAGGAGCACTTGAGGACTGTGTTGGAAATACTCCGAAAAGAGAAGTTATATGCCAAGTTGAAGAAATGCGACTTTTGGCTATCGGAGGTCACTTTCTTTGGTCATGTAATTTCGGGCGATGGTATCTCGGTGGATCCAAGGAAATTAGAGGCAATTAAGGATTGGTCTCGCCCGACGAGTGTATCGGAGGTCCGCAGTTTTCTTGGGCTAGCGGGCTACTACCGGCGGTTCATGGAGGGGTTTGCTAAAATAACTATTCCACTAACACGCCTTACACGCAAAGGGGTAAAGTATGTTTGGAGCCCCGAATGCGAGCGGAGCTTTGAGGAATTAAAAGAAAGATTGACCACGACCCCGGTGCTTGCTCTACCGACGCCGGGGGAGACCTTTGTGGTATATAGTGATGCTTCCTACGTTGAACTCGGGTGTGTCTTGATGCAAAACGGCCGAGTTATAGCATATGCTTCGCGCCAATTGAAGACTCATGAGAAGAATTACCCGATTCACGATCTTGAGCTAGCGGCGGTTATTTTCGCGCTAAAGTTATGGAAGCATTACTTATACGGGGAACATTGTGAGGGCTATACGGATCATAAAAGTCTTAAATGCTTGTTCACCCAAAAGGAGCTAAACATGCGACAGCGGCGGTGGTTAGAATTGTTTAAAGACTGTGATGTTACTATTCTATACCACCCCGGGAAGGCAAATGTTGTAGCCGATGCACTTAGTAGAAAATCGAAAAAAAATCTGGCTTCGGCAATTACTATTATTGTAAAAGGAGATGCAACGGCTTGGTTTGGAAGTAGTGGAGCCGGGAGTGCCGGCTACACTTGCCCGTTAGTGGTGCAACCGACCTTGTTGGAGAGGATAAAAGAGCTGCAAGCTTTCGATGAGTATCTCCAAAAGGTGTGCGGTGAAGTTGAGAGCGGTAGTGCCGATGATTTTGACATTGGGACCAACGGCGCACTCCGGTTTAGAAACTGTTGGTTTGTGCCCAAGAACAAGGACATCCACAGGGCGATTATGCAAGAAGCGCATCAATCTCCATATAGTATACACCCGGGCGGCACCAAAATGTATCAACATTTGAAGATGCACTATTGGTGGCCGGGCATGAAGAAAGACATTGGGGAATTCGTTGCGTAATGTCTTACTTGCCAACAAGTAAAAGCGGAGCGACGATTTCCGGCGGGAAAATTACAAAGCCTACCTATACCCGTTTGGAAATGAGAAAATATCGCAATGGACTTCGTGACCGGGTTGCCTCGATCTCAAGGTGGACACGATGCAATTTGAGTAATTGTAGACCGGTTGACGAAGTCGGCGCATTTCTTACCGATTCATATTACATGGTCGTGGGACAAGTTGGTTCAACTATATATTGACGAGGTTGTGAGACTTCACGGGGTACCAGTGTCTATTGTATCAGATCGGGACCCGAGGTTCACCTCTCACTTTTGGAGGAGTCTACAGGAGGCTTTGGGCACACGGCTCAATTTTAGCACGACATTTCATCCTCAAAGTGATGGTCAATCGGAAAGGATGATACAAATACTTGAGGATATGCTCCAAGTGTGTGTACTGGACTACAAGGGTAGTTGGCACGATCATCTACCAATGGCGGAGTTCGCGTACAATAACCGCTACCAAGAGAGTATCGCGATGGCACCATTCGAGGCCCTTTATAGAAAGAAGTGTCGTTCTCCAATCCATTGGAGCGACGCGGGCGAGAGAGCAGCTCTCGGCCACGATGTAGTGCGGGAAGCAGAGGAGAAAGTTCGCCTAGCCCGCCAAAGACTCACTACGGAGCAATCTGGGCAAAAGAGCTATGTCGACAGATGGAGGAAGAATATAGAATTTGCCGTTGGAGACCACGTGTTCTTAAAGATATCGCCGATGCGAGGAATTAGACGGTTTGGGCTCCGGGGGAAGCTAAGTCCTCGGTACATCGGACCGTTTGAGGTATTGGAGCGGGTCAGTGCGGTGGCGTACAAAATAGCATTACCATCGAGGCTTGCGGGAGTACACGACGTGTTCCATGTATCGAATCTCCGCAAGTACATTCACGACCCCGAGCATGTCCCGTCGTTTGAACCATCCGGGATCCAAGAGGACATGACCTATGAAGAGTTCCCGGCATACATCATCGATCGAGAAGTAAGAAAACTACGAAATCGCGAGATTCCGTATGTTAAGATTCATTGGTGCAATCACAATGATCGGGAAGCTACTTGGGAGCTCGAGAGTGCAATGCGGGAGCATTATCCTCACCTCTTTAACAAGCTGAATTGAGGCATGAGTTTAGGTCTAAATTAAGTAAGTGTAACACACTGGACTTTCGCAAATGGCAAGGTTCGAGTGTTTAATCTATGTTTCGAGTTTTTCCAGATATCCTAGAGGGTCGTCGACAGTGTTCCGACATATGGCTCGTATCCCGAAATTTGTGGATTAAAATTTTGCACTAAAACCCAAAAAGATGGATATTTGGTTTGCTCTCGGATTAACCTTAGCAGGGCTGTGTACCAGTACAGCCTTGATGGTTGTACCGGAACACATTTTGTACCGGTACACTTTGATGGTTGTACCGGTACAGAAGATTATTTTCTGCCAACTCGAGCCTCGGGTTTGCGTGTATAGGATTTTGTACCGGTACACTTTCCCGTGCACCGGTAGACTTTGGCAGAATCTGAAAGGTTCGAACTGCGGGGATGTTTTTGCGATTGTGGCCTTCTATATTACCACCCATGCCCCCCCTTTGGTTTCCTGAGCCTAGAACTCAGAGGAAACAAGGTGAGTGAGTCTTCTTTACCTCTCCATGGATTTGATCTTTCTTTTTCTTGATTTTTATGTGGTTTTTGCTCTCTTTTGCCTTCTAGAGCATTTTTCACCATTGTTGAAGCTTGGATCTTGAGTTTGAGGCTTGTTTGGAGGAAGATCTCCATACCTAGTGGACTTTGAACTTGGTTTGAGGCTTCTCAAGAGGTTAGAAGCTTATTCTCACCTCTTGATTTGTGTTTTGATGGTCTTCTTGTTGTAGCCCTATAAATGAGGATTTAGGGTTTATTTTGGAAATTTTTGACCTAGGGCTTTTGGAGCTCGATTGATCGGTTTAGAACCTCCCTTTAGGTTGGATTGGAAGGGTTCTATCTCCCATTTGGAGCTTGTGAAGGGATTTCTTCACTATAGGTGAGTTTTTGGCCCTTTTATTGAGTTGGTTAATGTTTAACATATTCGTTGTTCGTAACATTCATGTATCGCTCCTACTTTAACCTTTAGGGAGCTAGGAAGCTTGTGGGCACTTTCGTCGGCGCAAACGAAGGCCGCGTGGAACTCTCGGTAGGTTTGGCCTCACCAAAATGGGATAAATCATCCTTATGATGGTTTTTACTTTTCGTAAAATAAAAATGCATACATATTCTTACTAGATAGAATATTTGAGAATTTTTAAATCCTTAATATGTGCATGTTATGTATAATGTACATTGGACCGCTATGTAGTAGAGAACTGTTCATATTTGGAACCTTGCATATGGTTAGCATTCTTACATTTGATTGAGATCATGTTGCATGTAGTGCATATGACATGTAGATTATACTCTTGGACTTAGAACGCATGCTTGGCATGGTTGGACATATTGTCATTGAGTGACATATGCTAGAGTGTATGTAAATTGTAAGCTAATGTCATAAAGCGGCATTAGGCTTGGACTAGAGATGGATTTAGTAAGCTAATGTCATAAAGCGGCATTAAGCTTGGAATGGTTTTGGACATAAGGAGATAATGCCATAAAGAGGCATTGGACATAGTGAACTTAGTAAACCTTCACTCGAGGCATAGACTAGACCTATGGGTTGCTAGTGAGTATTTTCATGTTTTAGACATGATGACATAGTGACAGGCCACTGAGACATATGCTACATTCCATATTTTAGACATGAAGACTTGGGATTTGAGACGGACTTATACGCTTACTTGCTAATTGTGCTCATTCGCAAATGCTTGTGAGGGTCGCTCCCCACAAGCCGGCACTTCGGAGATAGCCATCGCGACACATGCTCGCTCGTGCGAGATTGGGCGCCGAAGTGGGATGCCGTGGGGGAGGCTCATTCCTAGAGTGGGGATGTTGACTACCACGGGGCCATTAGGCACGGCACAGGCCAGACAGCCTACGGGTGGGTCTTCAGTCCAGACAGCCTACGGGCGGGTCTTACAAGATTGGAACCTTAAAGTAGTGACATTCTATGTGGACATTGACTAGAACAGTAAACAATAAGTGATAAGCACTACTTGATTGTATATTGTAGTTGGATTCAGTTGACATTGGGAATTGTGGTACCCTTAATTGCCATGATAGTACATACTAGATATGTGTTGTACTTTGGGACATATAGTATACTTCATAATATTACCTGTTGCATCATATTATACTTAGTAGCCATGATAGAACATAATTGCTATGCATTAGTTTACCTGGTTATAGAGACCACCCTATTGTGTATCTTGAGATTTATGATGTATTAGTTTACTTTATGCTTTAGTTGTTTAGTTCTCTTTCGACTCTACTTGTTGTTAGAACTTAGTTGTATACTCGCTCTGATATCTCTAGATGTTTGTATCACAGGTTATTTATCGCTTTTATAGTAGACGCCTTATATGTGCAGGCATATGGTGGGTCTGGGCACGCACCGGGCGGGCCTATGCCTAGTCGTCGGGGCGTGCCAGATTAATTTGGTATCAAAGCCTAGGGTTGAGTCTTAGTGGACCTAGTGAACCTTAGGCCGGTTGGACTATAGGAATTAGACTCGTGAGGGACGAGGCCTATTTGATTTGTAAGCGAAAGTATCATGATTGGGTTTTTTTGATAACTCCAAAAGTTGGAGTTCGATTGAAGTGTATGGCTTCTAACTTCGCGGAGGGTTACGTTGACAGCGACAACATAACATCGGGAGTTAGTACTATAAGATACTTCCTTACTTTCGCATGATTTGGGCATTGGTATTTGAGCGAGGTTGCGATAACGTGGGTCTTATTAACTTGCGCTTTTACGATGTTGATGTGATGATGCCGACTGCACGCCCTAAGTCTGTTGGAGCGGACAACGCGGCAACCTTCGAGGAGGCGGAGTGTCACGCCACGGGACCTAGCGGAAGCCCGCCCGGCACGTGCCCAGACCCGCCATACGTCTAAAACGCATAAGGCATCTAAAAACAACAATAACAAAAGTAATAATAAAAGACATCTAGGAGTATCAGAGCATAATAAATGTCTAAATGCTACAACAAGGAATAAGGATAAAACTGTAAATCCACTAAGTAAAACATAAGGGGATACAAGGAAAGCCCAGATACAAGTGCTATAGGTAGATACATAGGTGGTCTCTATACATGGATACAAAAATCTCTCTCTCTCAACTACATAAAGAAAGAGTAAACCACCTAGGCAAAGATCTGCTCATCGCTAACTAGCTATGCGATCCCCTTGCCGCGATCCCGTGCCTCCGCCGGTGCCGAAGGCTCTGAAAAGTAAACCATAAAACAGGGGCGTGAGAACTATTGAAAATAGTTCCCAGTGGGCAATTACTGACTTCAGTGAACTGCGCCACAAGGCCCAAAAGCTACAAGAAGAGGTCAGTGACTAACAATGCAATAATAATAAGGTAAGTAAAACGTAACTTACTATAACATAGAGTCCTCCACTTACCATGATTTGATAGTAATAAAGCAACTATATCATGAATGTACGTTGATGTGTATGACGCATAAGCGTAGAATGCAACTAATCAA
The DNA here is from genome assembly GCF_001540865.1 of Ananas comosus. NCBI lineage: Eukaryota > Viridiplantae > Streptophyta > Magnoliopsida > Poales > Bromeliaceae > Ananas > Ananas comosus. Next base: position 4,337,449 of record NC_033644.1, on the reverse strand, counting down.
TGTTCTCAATTCAAAATATATAAGATGTCATTGTTTCTATTCTAGTCGCAAGTCCACTTAGTAGTTTTAAAATTCACATAGCACGTTCTGTCACTAAGTCCCAATCATATAAGACCACCCGAAGGCTGTCTGGCCTGCGCCGTGCCTAATGGCCCCGTGTAGTCAACATCCCCACTCTAGGGATGAGCCTCCCCCACGGCAATCCACTTCGGCGCCCAATCCGCGCACGGGCGAGCATATGTCGCGATGGCTATCTCCGGAGTGCCGGCTTGTAGGGAGCGACCCTCACAAGTATGTGCGAATGAGCACAATGGCAAACAAGCAATGATCCGCTCAAGTACCAAGTCCTCATGTCTAATAACATGGAATATATCAAATATCTCAATGGCCTATCTCTATGTCATCATGTCTCTAATATGGAATGTAGCAGATATGTAGTGGCCTATCAACATGTCTCTATTTGCAGTTAAACAGTTCACTATTTAGTGCCCCTTGATGACACTTTTGTTCAACGAGTTCCAAGCATGGCATTAATATGTTCATGATGCATAATTCACTCAACTCTAGCATGGAGACATGTTCTCAACTTGCAAAACCAAGCACTATCCACAATGCATGCAATCTACACATATAGCTCTACTATATAGAGTACAAATTTTACAATATATGAGACATGCATGTTAAGTGTTCTAAAATTCACATGAGTCATATTCAGCATGAATTTACATTCAAAAATACTTTACAAAAGTTTAGAAGGCATAGGGACCATTTTGCCCTATTTTCATGAAGTCAAACCCACCAAAAATCGGCTTCTTCGTTTCGCCGAACGAAGGTATCCACAAGCTCCCTAGTATCCTAGAAAAATCAAAAATAGGGTCACCCAAACGAAACGAAGAGCAAATAGCTCAATCATTAAGCTTCTCAAGCTAGGGTTGGAGAAAACTTACCGATTGTGAAGAAGGCTCTCACGATCTCCAAATGGGAGTTAGAGTCCTTCCAATCTAACCTAAACAAAGGTTCTAAATCCATCAATTTGGTTCCAAAGCCCCCAAATCCAAAAACCCCCAAAACAAACCGTAAATCCCAAAATCTAGGGTTTCATCTAGTAAAACCTAGGAAAACATGTAACAAATGGGGATTACAAGCTACCAACCTCAAGAGGAGCCCCAAACCAAGCTCAAAACCAAGTAGGGTTGAAGTTTGATCCTCCACAAAGCTCCAACCGCAAGCTCCAAGCCTCCAAAGGTGGCAAATGAGGAAGAAAATGGTGCTCCAAGGCCTCCAAGCAAGCTCTTCTCCTCTCCTTCTCCTTCTTCTCCTTCCCTTTCTCTCTCTAGAAGTGTAGGAAGAGTGTGAGGGAGAGAAAATGAGAGTGAGAGGGGAGGAGAGGCTGCTTATAGCCTCTAAAGTAACAAAATCCACATAGGCCCCTCAAAAACTCAAAATCACATTAGCCCGGTCTTGGCAGTTTTCGCCCATAGGAACCGGTCTCCCCGACCTGGGACTGGTCTCTCAGCCTGCCCCCGAAAATCCAACGTTCGGGAACCGGTCTCTCCCTGCGCGGGACCGGTCTCTCCCCGCGCAGATGCACTCGGGGACCGGTCTCAACTGCCAGGGACCAGTTGCCTCGCCGGCTACGCAGCACTGTTCACTGGGGGACCGGTCTCTCCTATCAGGGACCGGTCCCCGAGAGTAAAAACTCTCAGGACTCTGCCAAAACTCTCGAGATCGAACTTTTAGGCCGGTATACCAACGACGGCCGTCCACCAAGTGTGGAAAAGTTCGGAATACAAATCGAACACTCGAACCTCGCAATTTGCAAAGGTCCAGTGTGCTATATTCACCTCTCCTAAAAAGGAGTTTCGTCCGCGAAACTCAAAGGCAAAAGCATACCTCAAGGCTCCATCTGAAAAAGATGGGGATAGCGCTCCTGCAGTGCACTCTCAAGCTCCCACGTGCCCTCGCGCTCCGCATGGTTGCTCCAAAGAACCTTCACATACGGAATGTCCCGATTCCGCAGCTTCTTCACTTCGCGAGCTAAAATCTTCACAGGTTGCTCCTCGAAGCTCAGATCCTCGCGCAGCTCCACTGGTATAGTCTCCAAAACGTGAGCTGGATCATGTATGTAATTCCGAAGGACCGATACATGAAAGACGTCGTGCACGCCGGATAGGTTCGGTGGTAGAGCAAGTCGATACGCTACCGGACCCACACGCTCCAAGATCTCATACGGTCCAATGAAACGGGGGCTCAATTTTCCCCGGATCCCGAATCTCTTTATCCCTCTAGTTGGCGAGACCTTCAAGAAAACATGGTCTCCAACTTGGAACTCCAAGTCTCGCCGTCGTCGATCGGCGTAGCTTCTCTGTCTACTCTGCGCCGTCACAAGTCGCTCCCGAGCAATTCGAACTTTCTCCTCAGCTTCCTGGAGCACATCAGGGCCTAAAGCCAAACTCTCGCCAACTTCGCTCCAATGAAGTGGCGATCTACACTTCCGTCCATAAAGTGCTTCGAAGGGCGCCATCTTGATGCTTGCTTGATAACTGCTGTTATAAGCAAACTCCGCCATAGGTAGATGCTGCGACCATCCTCCCTAAATAGTGAACTGTTTAACTGCAACATAGAGACATGTTGATAGGCCACTACATATCTGCTACATTCCATATTAGAGACATATACATAGAGATAGGCCATTGGAGATATTGATATATTCCATGTTATTATGACATGAGGACTTGGTACTTGAGCGATCATTCTTGTTTGCCATGTGCTCATTCGCACATACTTTGGTGAGGCGTTCGCTCCCTACAAGCCGGCACTCCGGAGATAGCCATCGCGACATATGCTCGCCCGGGCGGAATTGGGGCCGAAGTGGATTGCCGTGGGGGAGGCTCATCCCTAGAGTGGGATGTGACTACACGGGGCCATTAGGCACGGCGCAGGCCAGACAGCCTTCGGTGGTCTTATATGATTGGACTTAGTGACAGAACGTGCTATCGTGAATTTAAAACTACTAAGTGGACTTGCGACTAGAATAGGAAACAATGACATCTTTAATATTTTGAATGAAACATTGATTAGTTGCATTCTACGCTTATGTCAGTCATACACATCACGTACATTCCATGATATAGTTGCTTTATTACTATCAAATCATGGTAAGTGGAGGACTCTATGTTATAGTTAAGTTACGTTTTACTTACTTATATTAGTCATTGTTAGTCACTGACCTCTTCTTGTAGCTTTTGGGCCTTGTGGCGCAGTTCACTGAAGTCAGTAATTGCCCACTGGGAACATTTTCAATAGTTCTCACGCCCCTGTTTTATGTGTTACTTTTCAGAGCCTTCGGCACCGCGGAGGCACGGGATCGCGCAAGGGATCGCATAACGTTAGCCGATGAGCAGATTTTGCCTAGGTGGTTACTCTTTCTTTATGTAGTTGAGAGAGAGATTTTTGTATCCATGTATAGAGACCACTATGTATCTACCTATAGCACTTGTATCTGGGCTTTCCTTGTATCCCCTTATGTTTTACTTAGTGGATTTACAGTTTTATCCTTATTCCTTGTTGTAGCATTTAGACATTTATTATGCTCTGATACTCCTAGATGTCTTTTATTATTACTTTTGTTATTTTGTTTTTAGATGCCTTATGCGTTTTAGACAGTATGGCGGTCTGGGCACGTAGCCGGGCGGGCTTCCGCGAGTCCCGTGCGCGTGACACTCCGCCTCCTCGAAGTTTGCCACATTGTCCGCCCCGGCAGATTGGGAGCGAGTAATCGGAATCGTCACTACAAAACATAAAAGCGCAAGTTAGAAATACTCACGCTATCGCATCCCCGCTTAAAAGACAAACCCCAAATCATGCGAAAGTAAGGAAGTGTTATCCACAACTAACTCCCGATGTTACGTTGTCGGCCGCCAACGTAACCCTCCGCGAAGTTAGAAGCTAAACACTCCAATCAACTCTAACTTTTTAGAGTTATCATAATATCCAATCATGATACTTTCGCTCACAACTCGAATAGACCTCGTCTCTCACGAGCCTATTTCCTATAGTCCAACCGGCCTAAGGTTTGCTAGGTCCCCTAAGACTCAACCCTAGGCTCTGATACCAAATTAATCTGTCACGCCCCGCGGAGCCCAGCGTAGCCGCCCGGCACTGCCCAGACCCGCATACGTTTAAAAGCATAAGGCATCTAAAAATAACAATAACAAGTAATAATAAAAACATCTAGGTAGTTCAGAGCATATAAATTGTTAAATGCTACAACAAGGAATAAGAATAAAACTGTAAATCCACTAAGATAAAAATAAGGGGATACAAGGAAAGCCCAGATACAAGTGCTATAGGTAGATACATAGGTGGTCTCTATACATGGATACAAAAATCTCTCTCTCTCAACTACATAACGAAAGAGTAAACCACCTAGGCAAAGATCGCCTCACGCTAACTAGCTATGCGATCCCCTTGCCGCGATCCCGTGCCTCGACGGCTGCGAGGCTCTGAAAAGTAAAACCATAAAACAGAGGCGTGAGAACTATTGAAAATAGTTTCCCATCGTGGCAATTACTGACTCAGTGAACTGCGCCATAAGGCCCAAAAAGCTACAGAAGAGGGTCAGTGACTACAATGCAATATAATAAGATAAGTAAAAGTAACCTACTATAACATAGAGTCTCCACTTAGCATGATTGCATAGTAATAAAGCAACAATATATCATGAATGTACGTGGATGTGTATGAATGACATGCATAAGCGTAGGAATGCAAATAATCCAATGTTCTCATTCAAAATAGTAAAGATGTCATTGTTTACTATTCTAGTCAAGTCCATTAGTAGTTTTAAAGTTCACATAGCACGTTCTGTAACTAAGTCCCAATCATATAAGACCACCGAGGCTGTCTGGCTGCGCGCGTGCCTAATGGTCCCCTGGTAGTCAACATCCCCACTCTAGGGATTGAGCCTCCCCCACGGCAATCCACTTCGCGCGCCCAATCCGCGGGCGAGCATATGTCGCGCATGGCTATCTCCGGAGTGCAGGCTTGTAGGGAGCGACCTCACAAGTATGTGCGAATGAGCACAATTGCACGAAGCAATGATCCGTCTCAATACAAGTCTCTCATGTCTAATAACATGGAATATATCAAATATATCAATGGCGCTATCTCTATGTCATCATGTCTCTAACATGCGAATGTAGTAGATATGTAGGTGCTATCAAACATGTCTCTATGTTGATTGTTTAACAGTTTACTAGTTTCAAGTGCCCTTGATGACACTTTTGTTAACGAGTTCCAAGTGGCATTAATATGTTCATGATGCATAATTCACTCAACTCTAGCATGGAAGACATGTTCTCAACTTGCAAACAAGCACTATCCACGATGATGCATTACACATATAGCTCTAACTATTATAGAGTACAAATTTTACGATATATGAGGCATGCATGTTAAGTGTTCTAAAATTCACATGAGTCATATTCAGCATGAATTTAATTCAAAAATACTTTAACAAAAGTTTAGAAGGCATAGGGAACCATTTTGCCCTATTTTCATTGAAGTCAACCACCAAAAATCGGCTTCTTCGTTTCGCCCGAACGAAGGTATCCACAGAGCTCCCTAGTACCCTAGAAACATCAAAAATAGGGTCACCCAAACGAAACAAAGAGCAAATAGCTCTCAATCATTAAGCTTCTCAAGCTAGGGTTGGAAAAACTTATCCGATTGTGAAGAAGGTCTCTCGATCTCCAAATGGGGTTGTTAGAGTCCTTCAATCTAACTAAACAAAGGTTCTAAACCATCAATTTGTGCGTTCAAAGCCCGCCAAATCCACAAACCCCCAAAACAAAACCGTAAATCCCAAAATCTAGAGGTTTCATCTAGTAAACCTAGGAAAACATGTAACAAATGGGGATTACAAGCTACCACCTCAAGAGGAGCCCCAAACAAGCTCAAAACCAAGTAGGGTTGAAGTTTTGATCCTCCACAAAGCTCCAACGCAAGCTCCAAGCCTCAAAGGTGAAAATGAGGAAAAAAATGGTGCTCAAGGCCTCAACCACAAGCTCTTTCTCTCCTTTCTCCTTTCTTCTCCTTCCCTTTCTCTCTTAGAAGTGTAGGAAGAGGTGTGAGGAGAGAAAATGGAGTGAGAGGGAGGAGAGGGTGCTTATAGCCTCTAAAGTAACAAATCCCATAGGCCCTCAAAACTCAAAATCACATCAGCCCTGTCTGGCAGTTTTTCGCCAGAGGGGACCGGTCTCCCGACCTGCGGACCGGTCTCTCAGCCTGCCCCCGAAAATCCAACGTTCGGGAACCGGTCTCTCCCTGCGCGGGACCGGTCTCTCCCCGCGCAGACGCGCTCGGGGACCGGTCTCAACTGCCAGGGACCGGTTGCCTCGCCGGCTACGCAGCACTGTTTACTGAGGGACCGGTCTCTCCTATCAGGGACCGGTCCCTAAGAGTAAAAACTCTCAGGACTCTGCCAAAACTCTCGAGATCGAACTTTTAGGCCGGTATACCAACGACGGCCGTCCACCAAGTGTGGAAAAGTTCGGAATACAAATCGAACACTCGAACCTCGCAATTTGCAAAGGTCAAGTGTGCTATACGGAGACATCCGCTACCTCCGGATCCGGCGAGGTCCGTGAGTTGAGGAGCCAGCTTGCGGCCCTCACTGACTTCGTGACGCAGCAGGTGGTGGCGGCTCGACAGCATGCAGATGCAGCACGCTGGCAGGAGGCACGGATGCAGCGCCTAGAGGATCTTCTACTACAGCAGGCGGCTGCTAGGGAGACTCAGGTCCTTATACCACCAGCACTGGTAGAGACGGTTGCACCTAGGGGGTCGTCCCCTGCACTCGACACTTTGTGGACGACACCTGCGGTAGCACCTCGGGAGGAGGTATTTGCGGCACCACCAGCTCAGGTGCCTGTGGCAGCGGCGGTTTTCCCCATGATGGTCGAGGGAGCAGAGCAGCAGTGGCTCATGGATCGCCTCAAGGAGTTCAGGAGGTACGATCCAAGGATCTTTGATGGAGAGAAAGCCAACCACTGGATTGTTGATAAGTGGTTGATGCACATGGAGAAGTTATTCCGCGACACTTTTGTGAAGGAGAGAGACAGAGTTTGGCTCGCCACTCACCATTTGGACGGCAAGGCCTACAGCTGGTGGTTGGGTATCAAGGATAATCCGAACACTGACCTAGCAGCAATTTCTTGGGAGAGGTTCAAGGAACTCTTATTGGAGCATTACTTCCCCGTCCGTGTTAAGAGGAAGATGGAGCAGGATCTGCGCGAGATGCGCTAGGGGGATCGGACCGTGGCTGAGTACGAGAGAGAGTTCTCTCGGCTTCTACACTGTGTGCCCTTTGTTGTGCGGGACGATGAGAATAAGGCTCGCATCTTTGAGCGAGGACTTAAGTCGTCGATCTTCAGTGGGTGCAATCCTCCAACCTTCAGACTTATCGAGATGTGGTAAACCGCGCGCTCATTGTGGAGAGCGGCGCGGCGGATTTGTAGGAGCGTCGAGAAGGCTCGAACAAAGAAAAGGGCAAATGGCCCGCGGCTGAGGGTGCGAGTCAGACGCACTCTGGGAGGCCGCCGAGACATCCCAGGAATAGGACCCAGTCGCGAGGACGGGGCACATCTGCACAGCAGGGAGGATCCGAACGTCGTCAGACTCTGAGCTGCGTGATCTGCGGTGGTCGTCATTACCCATGGTAGTGCTCGCAGGGTCGAGGTAGGTGCTACTCGTGTGGCCAGGAGGGTCACTTCCAGTTGGACTGCCAGAGGGGCTCAGTACCAGCGCCATCTTCAGCATCTGCACCAGCTTTACCGAGTCCCAGCCAGGAGACGCCTTCTGCTTACTATCAGGCCAAGAGGCCACCTGTCCTGAGACAGACGGAGGGGTCACGACAGGCCCCGGGCGAGCGCATGTATGCGGCCCAGACTAAGGAGGCGGTAGCAGCCGAGTTTGTAGCTACAGGTATCAGTTTCTTTTGTGGCATTCGAGTTGTGCATTGTTTGATATCAGTGCATTGCATCCATTCTTTGATCGGCTATTTGCCGAGTTGCATGGCATCCCGTTGGTTCGCTGTTTGTGATAACGAGTAGCTCCTCTTGAGCTAGGCGAGTGATTTGCGGGTAGCGGGTAGCATGTTTCGCTATGCTTTGCAGATCTCACGATGATTGCATTAGTTGCATCCCTTGATCGGCTGTTCGCCGGATAGTGCTTGGAGACGACCGTGCCTGGACCGTTTGTAGACTGTGGAGCCGAGGCCCTTTGGGCAGGCGCAGTCAGCTGTGCATGACAGCGGCCCGGTACCTACGGGTAGGGCAGAGTTTGGCCAGGATGGTAGTCTGAGCTTTGACTTTGGAACGTGGAATGCCACGTGTTGGATCGTGAGATCGAGAATACACCGAGTGTGTGGTTACCCAACCCGAGGATTTTGTTAGCGTTGAACTTTTTCGACGCTTGTAGGACGATCGGTTGATCGGGTGTGTCGTTTCGAACACCCTACCATGTGAGATTGTTTTCTGTGCCAACAAATGGATTGGCCTTACTTAGTGTGGAGTTGTTGTGTATACCTAGTACTCTTGGATTGCGAGCTGACTTGACTCGCCTTGAGGATTTTGAGCACGAAATAGTGCGATTTGAGGATTTAGTTCCGTGCATTGCGATGACTGTCCACTTGACTACCAATTTGGTACGGTTCGGGCGCGTTGGACGGACTGCCGAACGGACAGCACCTCTCCTGTCCGCCCAAGGCTCAACAATAGGAATATGTACAAGAATTTACCCAGGGATTTAAATTCTAAACATACGCATTCAACGAGGGCACAAACAGTGCCAACAACAAGAAGAGCAAGTAATCCACAAGATAAAGCATGTGAAATAAAGAGAGTACTTTACTAACTATTACAATAGTTTCATTCTTTTCCATTTACATCTTTTTTCCTCAAAATGAATACATTGGTTCATCCAAAATACTTAGCTCTCCAAATCCTCATCTAAAATGAATCTCTCTCAAATACATAGGTGTGCTAATGCAAAAAGGAAAGCTACTATACTATCACGGTCTCACTGATCGGGCGCGATGCCCTTGCCGCGGTCCTCTCTTGGCAACCCTGTACCTACCACTGAAAATAGAGTGGGGTGAGAACTATCTTTCATAGTTCTCAGTGGGCTCGGCCGCCGACTCCGCCGATCTCCCCACTAGGTCCAAGTGGGCACAAGTAACAACAAGTAGATAGATAGATAGATAGATATCTCAAAGCTGTAAAGGCATAAAGGAAAACTATGCTACTATGCCCATAATCATGTATAATGAATACATGCATCATATAGTAAAGGTTTACTAACATGCTAACAAATTCGATCCATGTTCGAATGATAATGTTCCATGACATTGTTAATTGTTCATTTACCCAATCTGTGGCGAAACCCTTGGGCTCGCCTACAACTCACTTTTCCATCCCGTATTGGGCAAGGGAGCTCCATGTGCCCCCAAACCCAGGACTGTCTGCGGACCTCCATGTGGTTCTAATTGCCCGACACTCCGGAGTACTCGACGACAATTCTCTCCATGTGAGGATATGGATGGCTATACCACCCCAAAACAGACCGTGAGCTCGATCTATCCCCTCCATGTGGGGATACCCTACCGCTAGGGTCAACATATCTCTCGGAATCATCTACATCCTCTTCTTGTGAGGATACCCTACAAACTAGGGTCAATATCTCGCGGAACTCATCTATTCCGACCATCATGCAATGTGCTTAAGTTTACTAAGTTCTTTGTCCACAAGGCATTTTCTAGGGAGTCCACTTATCCCTAAGTTCACAAGAACCTCTAGTGTCAAGTACACTACTTTAATGCCACTCGATATGTTCTCTAACATTTAGATGTCATTTTCTATGTCACCAAACACCCATCGTGTCCATCTCTTTTCTTTAGCACTATAGGATCCACGTTTCGACCCAATCCTCACCTATCGAAGTCACTAAGCGTTCCATGTACACTAGGTTTACATTTAGAAGCATAAGGAAAAGGTATTACAATGCAATCCTACAATGCAACATGCAAGAGATGCAAATAATATATTTCTAACACATAGAAAAGAGTTCGGCTGCTTTGGGATGACACCCCCCACCTTTTGAATGCTCAAAGGCTCTAGAAATGCCCTCCGACGTACTTTACGACGAGGTCTTGTCCTCCTTGGTCCAAAATAATGCTCAATCGGTCTTATTTTGCCGATAGCTTTTCACCGCCTCGACGAATGCTCAATCCGTCTTCGCCCCCGCGTTTAGACACCTATCAATTAGGTTTACAAGGCCTCAAATGAGATCAATCTTATACTTTACCAAAAGCCCCATTTTGGAGCCCTAGGGTTCCATCTTGCCATTTGCACTTTGGAACCCTAGCTCTAGCTCTAATACACCAACAATGGTGCTAGGGGTCCATTTGAACCCATTTCCAAAGCTCAAAACCCAAAAGCCCTAAGTTCTACAAGCTAGGGTTTGTAGCTTACCTCTTGAGCTACACCAATTGTCACGCCCCGGGACCGGCGAAGGCCCTCCCGGTAGCGTGCCCAGACCCGCCATATGTCTACACATATAAGGCATCTATAATAAAAGCGGAAGTAAAGCAGAAGATAGAGCAAATAAAAGAAGTGAAATAACTAGCAACTAATGATATCAGAGCAAGTAAAGTTCTATTATCTACACCAGAGTAAAGGAAATATACCAAGACGAAGAAAGTAAAACATAAGGGGATACAATACTAACTCCTCAAAAGAAATACCAAGATCCAAAAGAAAGGTGGTCTCTATACATATACGGGTACAACTCTCATCCTCTCACAAAATAAAACATCGAGAGGTAGACCACCTAAACTCGTCTCTCGCTGAAGGGCTAACTCGAAGCGACGCCCTTCCCACGGTCCCTAGCCTCTTCCGGCGTGGAAGGCTCTGAAAGAAAATATAAAACAGAGGGCGTGAGAACTATAATTATAGTTCCCAGTGGACAATTACTGACCTCAGCTCATTACACCACTAGGCCCAAAAGAAAAGGGTAAGTCAAAAGCAATAGCAATAACGAGTAATTTGCATCTATGAAAGCATAATGAAAATGCTAAAATATTACTTGCAATTAAACACGGCATTTATGTAATGCACAATTAT